>NC_137832.1:62771087-62888826 GCF_963921795.1 Nannobrachium achirus | reverse complement strand
GTCCGTGTCAGACACATGCACTAGTAACCCCCCCCCCCCCCCCCCCCCCCACACAGACAGACACCACAGGGGCGTCACACCAAAATCTGGGCCCTGGGTACAAGGATTCACTGCGGGCCCCCCCATGAATGTTAACTATTGAAAAATAGCAGATATACAAGCTCACAGCGCGGCACCGAGTGCCGCGCTGCGAGCTTGTAGATCTGCTATTTTTTGAAAAATCGTGAAAATGTGTGCCAAGAAACCTATGTTTTCATGTCAGTGATGCTCAAACTTTTTCATGTGAAGGACCCCCCCCATCTCAAAATATTTAGTTCCAGGGACCCCCCAGACGCAAAATTGTTCACTTAAAAAAAATACATATATTCAAAGATTTGCGCACATTTTCACGACTTTTGAAAAATAGCAGATCTACAAGCTCGCAGCGCGGCACTCGGTGCCGCGCTGTGAGCTTGTATATCTGCTATTTTTCAATAGCTAAAGTTACTAGGGCCCCTCCACCTTGGGCCCTGGTAACTCAGTCCCCCCCCCCCCCCCCCCCCCCTTGTGACGCCCCTGCACACACCACAGGCAGGAGGCAGACAGCGGAAACATTTTTCCCTCCGTAACGCGTAACGTCGGGGTGGAAACCTTGTATGTCCAAAACCGTTCGTTTTGAACATATCACTCTAAAAACGGTTTAAACTAGCGAAAATAGCCGATCTACAAGCACACAGCGAGGCGTTGTGTGCTTGTAGATTGGCTATTTTTTGCTATTTTTGTGTTGCGACGGTCTCGTGCGACGAAGCAGGGCTTTATTTGGCGGGGGAAAAAACATAAAGATTTGAAACTTGGAGATGCGAGGTTTCTGCCCGACGGTGACGACACGCGCCGCCGTTCTGTAGCCATGTCTGCTCTCTGGGTCTGCAGAGGAGATGGAGAGAACAACAGAGGGAGAGGTGTGTGAGAGGAGATGGAGAGAACAACAGAGGGAGAGGTGTGTGAGAGGAGATGGAGAGAACAACAGAGGGAGAGGTGTGTGAGAGTGTGCGTGCATTACTACTTACTTGTGTGAGGAACCAAACGGTGTTATTTTTTTTTTCAACACTTTTTGATTTAGTCCTAGTATTTTGAATAGCACACCATTTAGTCTTAGTCCTGTCTTAGTCTTCTGAAATAGTTTTAGTCTAGTCTAGTCTTAGTCGACAAAATATCAAAATATTTTGCTCTTTTAGTCTTAGTCGACAAAATTAACACTGGAACCAAACTGTCCCCACCACACAATTTGAGAAACAGACATCGTGAGGGCCATTTCTCCTGGGTCCTTATAATCGGGAAGAGATTCAGGTATGGGGAGGGGGTTTAGTGTCAGGATTAGACAATTAGAGGTTGGGCTTAGGTGCCGGGGTTAACCCATTTAGAGTTATAATTATTGAATGCTTTAACCAGTGAAAAATAGCAGATCTACAAGCTCACAGCGCGGCACCGATGCCACGCTGCGAGCTTGTAGATCTGCTATTTTTGAAAAAGTCGTGAAAATGTGTGCAAATCTTTGAATATATGTATTTTCAAAGCGAACGTTTGTAACTCAAATGTTGCTTCTGGGTGGTCCCTGGAACTAAATATTTTGAGATGGGGGTCCGTGGCCAAATAAATATCATTTTGGGGGTCCTTCACATGAAAAGGTTTGAGAACCACTGACATAGTAGTCTCTCAAGAACAGACTAACTGAGCTCCAGTTGAAGTGAAAAGGACCTTTTCTTTGACGATGGCTAGCCAGATTGCTGACATAGAAACATAGGTTTTCTCCAAAAATCTTAGAAGGATTCAAAAGACACTTATAGAATCGGGTCAAAATTCAAATTTTCACGATAAAAAAAAAATAGCAGATATACAAGCTCGCAGCGCGGCACTCGGTGCCGCGCTGTGAGCTTGTATATCTGCTATTTTTCAATAGTTAAAGCATAAAATAACGATTCACAATATAGTGTACCCGTTCTGAATGGGTTAAAGTTTTCCCTATTCTATACTGTACCTACTGTCAGTTGTGCCAGTCGAGTTCCATTGTTGTCCTACATATTCAATTCATCAATACCATACGCAATAACCGTATGTTATTGTGGTCTCCTGATAGATGTTTTCTCAGGGCAATTTTGAAAGAAACCAGTATCCTTTTAATGCAGGGGTCTTCAACAGGGGGTCCGGGACACCTAGGGGGTCCTCAGAGTTACTACAGGGGGTCCTCAAATCTTTGTGTGATAGAACCTTTTTTTTTTCTCTTAACCACTTGAACACTTAAGTCCATATTAAGAGAACTCTTGCCAAAAATAGGAGATCTACAAGCTCACAACGCCTCGCGCTGCGAGGCGTTGTGAGCTTGTGGATCGGCTATTTTCGTCAAAGAGGTTTGTGTTGAGGGGAAAAAGAGCGGACTAAGTACAGAGGTAAAGGTCAAGTATATTAAGAATTGACGGTTCAAGTGGTTAAATATCTGGAACATCAATTGACATGAATCCAAAATACGCTGATGATTGCGCTGTCAAACGATGAAACTATATGGAATGTACGTAAAGGTTGTGGGGGTCCCTGCTTCATCTCTCTCTCAGCTAAGGGGTCCTTGGCCTGAAAACGTTGAAGACACCGTTTTAATGGATGGTGTCAGGGCATTCCACCTTCCCCAAAATTCTATGTCCTCGCAAGTATCGTAAATACAAACCTGCGCGTGCTTGTGCACGTGCGCGCCCGCGTGTGTATGTGTGGAGCGGAGACTGAGCGAGAGAGGAAATGGAGTAGCGGTACGGCGTGTCAGCCCAGAGGGAAGCAGGCTCTCTCTTCTCTGTGAGTTTTACTACATCAGGGCGGGGGAGTTGGCAGCCCGCCACACACAAATTGTTTACCTTTTTTCGCTCACTGGCTGCATCTGTTCTGTTTTGTAAACGGCACTAAACTATCCTCCCGTAAACAGCCTAATCAATAACAACTGCTGAGGGAATTCCCTCAACTCCTCCCTCCCCTCCCTCCCTCCCTCCCTCTGCTGCTCCACACTCTCTTTTTCCTTTTCCTGCTCATCCCGAATTTACACGCACGCACGCACGCACACACACTCGCACACACGCGCATGCACGCAAACAACTTCTACTTCTCTCTGTTTTTACCCTCTCTCTCACTCCATTCACTGCCAGTCACACTGTGTGTGTGTGTGTGTGTGTGTGTGTGTGTGTGTGTGTGTGTGTGTGTGTGTGTGTGTGTGTGTGTGTGTGTGTGTGTGTGTGTGTGTGTGTGTGTGTGTGTGTGTGTGTGTGTGTGTGTGTGTGTGTGTGTGTGTGCGCGCGCGTGGGTGCATGTGTGCGTGCAAGTGTTTTGGGGGATTTCACCAACTAGTTGACTAGTCCACTAGACGATAAGTCTGGGCGATATTAGGAAAACCTTCGATATTCGATAAACTTGTTGAATACCTCGATATCGACAATACTCACGATATTAGTAAAAACAATTGCATTATATCGTTTTTCATGTTTTTTTCTGCTTTTGGTCCACTGCCTGCCTAATCCAGATAATGGCACAGTACACATAGAATAAAGACATTAAATGCCTTATTCCAGTTTTATTGAAATAAACACAATAGGTTACAGATGGACAGCTTTTTTGCATAATGCTACGTGCATGCGTAGTGTGTCTGTTAATTAATTTGACACATACTGTACACCAATACCTAATTTCAAGCCGTCTTCCTCGATATGCATACCTTGCATGTCGATACCTCGACATCAATACATTTTCGATATTTTGCCCAGCCTTAGACGACCACTATAACCACTATAGTCGACACTGTGGCAGTAGTCGAGGAGTATGTTTAATTGTTATTAATGTTTGTTTTAATGATCAGTATACTGTATACGGCAGATATGCAGCTGTGGGCCCTGAAACAATTGTTCTCTTAACCCATTCAGAACAGGTACACGTTATTGTGTATTATTATTGTATGCTTTAACTATTAAAAAATAGCAGATATACAAGCTCACAGCGCGGCACCGAGTGCCGCGCTGCGAGCTTGTAGATCTGCTATTTATTTTTTTTACTTGAAAAGTTGAATTTTGACCCGATTCTATAAGTGTCTTTGAATCCTTCAAAGTTTTTTTTTGAAAAAACCCACGTTTCTATGTCAGCCATCTGGTGAGCCGTCGTCAAAGAAAAGGTCCTTTTCACTTAACTGGAGCTCAGTTAGTCTGTTCTTGAGAGACTACTATGTCAGTGGTTCTCAAACCTTTTTCATGTGAAGGACCCCTAAAATGATATGTATTTCGCCACGGACCCGCATCTCAAAATATGTTGTTCCAGGGACCACCCAGAAGCAAAATCTGAGTTACAAACGTTCGCTTTAAAAATACATATATTCAAAGATTTGCACACATTTTCACGACTTTTTCAAAAATAGCAGATCTACAAGCTCGCAGCTGTGAGCTTGTATATCTGCTATTTTTCAATAGTTAAAGCATTCAATAATTCTAGGCCTAAATTGAATTCATCCATGGAAGAATTGGATGATATTGGTTGGATTAGATTTTGTCCACAATTCTAGGCTGTACTGACGTGGTGCCATAGGACTGATCACAGGTCAATCAAAATGACAATTATTCTACATGTTGTAATTGTGTAGACTTCTTTAAATTAAGTAATGCAGATGTTTAACAATCAATTTAACTCTTAAATTAAGCATAAAATGAAACCAAATGGACCTGTGATTTGGTTTCATTTTACACTCTCAAGAGTTAAAGATCTATAAGGGTCTATTTGCTTACCAACTCTCCATCATTTAGCTGGGGACCACCTGGAACCCCCTCAAGGACCACTGGTGGTCCCTGGACCTCCAGTAATGCACGGGTCTTCAACAGGAGGTCCGGGACCCCTAGGGGGTCGCCTAATCTTTGTGTGATAGGGACTTTAATTTTTAATTTTTATATTAACCACCTGAACCCTCACGTCTAAATCCTGGGGAGAACACTGCCAAAATAGCAGATCTACAGATTTTTTAATCTTTCTTCTGTTTTTTTGTCACAGAAAAAGCTACTCGACGAACATTTTTCACCATGAATGAATTTTATTCTCTGTCAAAAATACGAGGATATTTGTTCGTAAATATTTCCCTTTCTCGGCCAACTCCTCCTTCCACAATTCCGTAAGGACTCCAACGTTTATATATCAGCCCGCTTGTCAACGTTTCCATAATGATGATTCACAGAGATAACACCACGCGAGCGCGCAATATTCCTAACAAAAACAATAACCGAATAACTCATTATTGGTGGTCGTCTGGGGGGGGGGGGGGGGGGGGGGGGGGATCAAGCCGTCCTTATACTTTGGCACAGGGTATTTTTTTTCCCCCTTTCTCCTTCCCTGACTGATTCACGGCTCTTTGACCTCTGGCTGAACCCCCCTCTCTGGCTGGGGGCCACGGCTAGCAGCCCCCCCCCCACCCCCACCCTTCCCTCGCCGCATATAGCCTATGGAACACAACGCCACTGCACTATAGCGCTATATATGACACACCTGGGTGCTCTTAACCCATTTACGCCTAGAATTATTCAATGCTTTAGCTATTGAAAAATAGCAGACATACAATCTCACAGCGCGGCACCGAGTGCTATTTTCTTTTTGAAAAATCGTGAAAATGTGTCCACCTTTTTCAATATATATTTTTCAAAGTAGACTTTTGTAACTCAAATCTCTGTTTTTGGGGGGTTCCCTGGAACGACATATTTTGAGATGGGGGTCCCTGCGGCCAAATACATGTAATTTTGGGGTCCTCCTTGACATGAAAAAGTTTGAGAACCCCTGATTTAGAGGAAGGATTTAGAAGTCGAGGTCAGAGATCGGGTCAAAGATATTCAAAGACTTGCACACATTTTCAAGATTTTTTCAAAAATAGCAGATCTACCAGCTCGCAGCTTGTTTATCTGCTATTTTTCAATAGTTCTAACGCATAAAGTAACGGTTAAAGTGGTTAAAATCTTAACGCGGCTCGCGGGCTGCGTTCCCGGTGTTTGAGCGTTTAAACACCCCCCTCTCCATCAGCCGGGGGCCGCGAGGGCGTCCATTTGGGCCCCGCCGTTGTGACAAAGGTATAATGAGCTTTGGATGGCTGTGTACTGGACCCCGCCGCGGCTACACGGCTATTTGGCTGAGGAAGAGGGCAATAAATACCCAATATAACCTGGGCTGGATGGAGGGGAGGGGAGGGGAGGGGGGGGGGCTGGGCCGAGACTACTGCTGCTTGCATGCAATGCTTCACATGACTCCGGGAGAGGCTGAGAGGCACGTTGTTGCTTAGAGAAGCACAAGGTCACCAAGTCGCTGCTGCAATCCAGACATGTGATTTTATAGCCGGCGGTGGAGAGAGTAACTAAAGTACCTTTACTCAAGTATTGTACTTAAAGGAGAATTTCGGGGAAAACAACGCTCCTACCTTTTAAAGGACAACTTTAGTTTCTTACAAAGAGGGTTCATATTTTAGATTGTAATTTAGAGAAAAGAAAAAGTGAGTGTTAAAATGTTTAGGGAAAAATAGGGAATGCATGCGCCACCTTTAATGCAAACACCATTATACCTGTTGTCATAGGACCCCTTTTGACCATCTGTGTGCATTTATGCCCATATATGGAGATATCTGTGTCTGTGTGCGTCCATTTTATGCCCATATATGGACATCTCTGCCTCTCCCTTTATGCTCATTATCCTAATTCAATACGTAACCATGGTAACCTGTCAACTGCCCCACCCTTTAATGCAAACCCCATTATACTTGTTGTCATATGATCCGTTTGACCATCTGTTTGCCTTTGTCCATTTTTGCCCATATATGGAGATATCTGTATATGTCTGTCTGCATCCATTTTATACCGATATGGAGATCTCTGCAGACAGTGCCGGTTCCGGAAAACACTGATGTCAGACATTAGCTCTGCATACGGATATTCCAAACCTTTCGCGCCGGTTCTGTAAAACCGCGTATCGGGTTGGGTCGTGGCCAGGCACTACACTCCCTGCTGTGGCGGGGGACGCGCGTGCCGAAGTCTGTGTAATGCAAACCCCATTATACCTGTTGTCATAGGACCCGTTTTGACCATCTGTTTGCCTGTGTCCATTTATGCCCATATATGGAGATCTCTGCAGACACAGCGCCGGTTACAGAAAACCCTGATGTCAGACATCAGCTCTGCATACGGAGAATCCGAACCGTTCGCAGCCGGGTTTCCGGAAAATCGCGTATCAGGTCGGGTCAAGGCCGGGTACTGCACGGCATCTGCTGCGGTGGGGAAATTCAATTAGTTGTCAGGACTCCGCATATGGAGATTTATAACCTTTGGACATTTGGAGTCTGTAGAACCTTGTGCTGTCAGGGCTCATTCGTGCGATTGGCCCAATTCGGCCTCGGCTTCAATTAGTAGTCAGGATTCCAATAAGTGTCAAAAGTATTTCATAAAAATACAAATAAATCATAATCTCGCTTAAGACCCTTTTGTTTGCCATTTTCATTGAATTATTTCACTTTTCATTTATTTATTTTTTTCTCCTCTGCACTGTAATTCTATTTATCATTTTTTTTTTTTTCTTAACTTGGTTTGTTTTATCGTATTGTCACTTTAGGGCACGGTCACATTCTTTCAAGCTATGAGGAGAATTTTCACGATGCATTTTCCATGGAGCTGTGAATTTCTATAAAATAAATTCCCATTGAAATGCATCGAAAGAATCCTCCTTCAAAGGCAGAATAAAAGTGCGCATGACCGACCGTGCCCTTGTAACATGTTGTTTACTTTGTTCTGCAAAGCACACGGAGTCGCCTTGAGGTGGAAACGTGCTACACAAATAAACTCGCCTTTCCTTCACCATCATCCAAGGGAATGTTTTGTGGAAAATAGGGATGTGACGATATGAAAATGTCACATCACGATTATTGTGACAAAAGAAAATCGCGATTTACGATATTATCAGGATAATCAAAACCATTATCCTGAGGCAGAACATTTACCCAAAAATAGCAGATCTACAAGCTCACAAGACATTTGATAGAGAGTGAAAAAAAAGACTGTATCGAGTATGTATATTATAAGTACCTTTTACCAATTATAGAGGGTTTAAGTGGTATCGGATATGCAGCTCTGCAAACAAAAGGTGAATTGATCCCAGTACATAACGGAGGACGATATCACGATAAATGAAATCTCCACGATACGATTATCGTGAGTGTTTTTTTATCACGATAAATGATAATATTGCGTATCGTCCCATCCCTAGTGGAAAACCGACAATTCTAAAAAAAAAAAAAAAAAAAAAAAAAGCATCAGGCAGTCAACAGTTTATTATTGACGCTTACAGTTCTACAAGGCTGTAATATAGAACGTTTGCTCACCTTCAAAATAACCATATGGTATGTATGGCAATTCCACAGTCCTCCAGAAAGAGAATAGCTGGACAGGGTCGTGTGCACAGATAAAAAAAAGGAGAAAAAAAAGCGTAGCAACTGTCTGTGAACTCCCCACCATTTCTGAATTAGACCACTTCCACGCTTAGCAGAAAGGTTTAAAATCTTGAAGGACTCCTTGTCAGTGGTGGAAAGTAACATCAAGTAAATACTTTTACTCGAGTACTCTACTTAAGTAGAATGTTGAGGTACTTTTACTTTACTGGAGTATTTCCAATTTCCAATACTTTTACTTCTACTCAACTAGGTCTACATCTCAGAGGCAAATATTGTACTTTTTACTTTTTTATTTTTTACAATTATTTGAGAACTTTAGTTGCTACTAGTTACTTTGTAGGTTCTTATATTTTAACAAAACATATTAACCACTTTTTAAATTTCGGACGATAGCAGGAGATCTACAAGCTCATAATGAATGCATTGTGATGCGGCGTGTCGTGAGCTTTTTGGTATTTAGATGCTGATGCTTTTGGTACTCAAGTAAAGTTTTATTACCAGTCTTTTTACTTTTTCTTACTGTTTCTACATTACTGTATTTACACATGTACTATGTAAAAAATGTACAGGGTTCCCACGGTCATGAAATTCCTGGAAATGTTTTGAAATTAGAAAAATATTTTTCCAGTACTGGAAAGGTTTTGGAATTGATCAAGGGTCCTGGAAGGTCCTGGAAAAAATAGCTATGCATTGTCTTTGGTGATTGATTACTGTTAATACCTCTGAAATGACAAATTAAACATTGGCCAAATTGTCAAATATTAGAGGCAGAAATTGTGAAAATAGCCGATCTACATGCTCACAACGCCTCGCGTTGCATGTAGATCGGCTATTTTCACAATAGAAATGTGGTATCCAAAATTCGTCAATCTTAGTGCTCGTCAGGGTGCCGGGTGCCCAGTTAATATATGATTTATTTTGGGGATCACAGCCTGAAAAGGTTGAGAACCACTAGCATACACTACCTGTCTTTGGGCATTGTGCATAGGAGTAAGTGACTTGCTATTGAGCTGAATTATTGTTATATAGTCCTGGAAATTGGGTTAAATATTCTGGAAAAGTTTTGGAAAAGTTTTGGAAATTAATTGGTAAAAATGTGTGGGAACCCTGAATGTAGTAGGGTACTTTTTTCCACCACTGCAGGAAGAACTCCTGTCATCCTGAACAACAACAACCAGCCGTTTTCCCTTGGGGTGAAACAGACTCTGAGGGATTAGGACCAGATTAGGACCAGATCATCTCACTTCCACAACATCACTGATAACCCTGAAGCAGAAATCCTCCTCCTAAATGCTTCACCCCCCCCCGGTTGTTACAAGCAGCCTTAACTCTTTAGAGGAGAGTTATGACCTAGAAGCTTTTCTTACCTTTAGTTGGTGTTGATTACTACCAAAAAGATTGATAAAAAAAAACACTGCTCCAGCGACAGTTCAGATATTGTCGTTGTCGCGTGAAAATCTTGTATGTCCAAAACAGTTCGTTTTGAATTTATCATTTAAAAATGATTTAAACTAGTGAAAACAGCCGATCTACAAACACACACACACACACACACACACACACACACACACACACACACACACACACGCACACACACACACACACACACACACACACACACACACACACACACACACACACACACACACACACACTCTTGAACCTTGTGAATGCGGGCCAGAGGGACTGTGTGTGTGTGATGTCATATTGGCAGATGTTGTTTCAAAAATACAGCAAAATTACATTAGGATCTAGAGGCAATAATAATGTGTCACAAATATTGGAAGAAGCCCCCCACTCTCCCTCTCCCTCTCCCTCTCTCTCTCTCTCTCTCTCTCTCTCTCTCTCTCTCTCTCTCTCTCTCTCTCTCTCTCTCTCTCCCTTCCCCCTCCCTCCCTCTCAACTCTCAATCATCATGCGTTCTTTCATGGTCTCTAAACTAATACTGAATTCATCCGCTCCCAGTCGCCTCTCCAGTGGAGCAGCTCATTTAAGCAGGGTGTCAGTGTGTCTGGTTGGTACAACGCCGCGTCTGCGTCTTAATGCGGAACATCCCCGGGTGATGTGGCTCTGGCAGCCCCCGCTGACTGGGAAACCCATATTTACGGAGGGGGGGGGGGGGTCATTGGCGGGTTATGGGGGGGGCTGTAAAAGAAAAAGTTTTGCAGTGGGTTAGATGTGCATATGCCAATTCTCAAGGAGCTGTAAGTGTTGCATAATCGTCGGCCGACGGGGAGAAACCTCTCGCCTCCGTTATGTTACCTCTTTGTCGTTTTGTCGTAATTTAAACGCCCCTGTGTGATCGCAGTGGTGGAAAAAGTACTCATGTTTTACAAGTAAAAGTCCGGAATTCAAAATGTACTTGAGTAAAAGTATGAAAGCGTTGGCATCAAAATGTACTTAAACTATACCAAAAGTAAAAGTACAAAATGTTGAAAATAGCAGATCTACAAGCTCACAACGCGTCGCATTGCGACGCGTTGTGAGCTTGTAGATCGGCTATTTTCAAATAGTGTAGGTATACAATAGGGCTAAAGTGGTTAATGTATGTTTTATAATATTATAATGTAATATCTGCAAAGTAACTAGTAACTAATTTTTTTTTTAATGTAGTGGAGTAAAAAGTACAATATTTGGATCCGAGATGTAGTGGAGTAGCAGTAAAAGTATTGAAATTGAAATACTCAAGTAAAGTACAAATACCTCAAAACTGTACTTAAGTACAGCACTTAAGTATATGTACTTAGTTACTTTACCAACACTGCCTGATCGTGCTGCTAGCGTCACGCACAGACATCAAAAGTGCTGAGATCCGCAAACGTGAAAGGCGACGCAAACGGCGCGTTTCGGAGATTGTCGATCTGCTCCGTTTGATGCTTTTGAATTTCAATCCTGAAAAGTAACTGTTTTTCCAAGACGGACGATTTTTCCATCGGCCGATATCCCCCCACCCCCACCCCAATTGCTGTCAAAATTAACCATGGCCTTGTTTGTTTCCATCCTCCTTTCCAGCACCAATGGAGCTCCCTAAGAAAGGCAGGAACTTCAGCCTGACCTCCCACCAGCTGGGGGCGCTAACCCAGCTGGCTTCCACACTGCTGGGGTTCGAGAGCAGCGTGGAAGAGCTGGCCACCGGCATGGCGTTCGTCAACTGTGCCGGGGAGATGCCCGGGGTCAAAGGTAAACCACAAGTTAAAGATACTTTAAATGACCCCAATGTAAACAAGCCAAGGTTTTGGCAAACTTTACACATGATTTTATTACGTTAGTAAAACCTTTTCTTAACACCCATGGGGCCAAACTCGTTCAGTAACGAGATAAGGCCACTGGAGGTCGCTGTGCCAAAACTAAGTTGTCTCGTTGAGAAACGAGACAAGGGGTTAACTGTGGCAGCGTGCAGGTGCGCGCATGTTGTGTTCCCTGTGAAAGACCCTGGTCCATACGTCATAACGTGGCTCGCACAGAAACAAAATGGAGCGTCTAGGCTGCATACACTTCCATTCTATGCTGAAACATAAAAAGGGCTTTATCTCTGAATAAGGTGCAAAGAACGCCAGGGAAGCAGAGATCTGATTGTTTTCACGGCGACACTTTACCACGATGGTCGGCCCCAGGTCCGCGTTGGTAAAAAATCATGTCCCGTTGGAATCAAGGCGAAACACCCGGAAAAAAGGGAGTCTCAATCTCAACTCCAAACACCAAAAACATGTCCGTGTCTCCGGACAACATCAACGCTGATTGGCTGTCAGGGCGCGATGGGCGGAGTCAGGTTTGGTTCAGTTTGATTCTCCAAGTTGTGGGTTCTGGGGGCGTGTTTCTCCCTCCGCGTCATCAGCGCCCACACCCTAGGTGGGGTCGGCGATAGGGCCTTTCTGTGTGGAGTTTGCATGTTCTCCCCGTGTCTCCTAGGGTTGATACCCTCACAAAAACATGCAGTAATCCTGGTCTCAATAATGCCTCCCCCTGGCCAGCCGGGGCGCCTGATGGAGGGGAAAGGAACTGGTTGGAATAACGTGTTCCTTCCACGCGCTACGTCCATCCCGGGGAAATCCCCCCTGTCAGGTGAAAAGAAACAACTTGGACTACTCATGCATTGAAGGAAGCATGAGGTCAGTCCGTTGTCTCCCCAGGCGCGGCAGAGGGAGAGCAGAGCCCAGGATTACATAGGCAATTGGCACTGGGTGAAAATGGGTTGCAAAATCGTGGGATAAAAATGATAAAAAAGAAGAAATAATGGATGGACATTCATTCCACATTTTGGTGTCAGAGCAGAAGGCTGGCGAGCTCAGCCTCGGCATGCAGACTACAGAGAACAAACCTCCCCTCCACAGAAGTCATGGTGGTGAGGCTGTGTGTTACTTTAACCAGGGAATTATCTCGGAATAGTTTTCTCTCTCTCTCTCTTCCCCCCCCCCCCCTTTGAACCGTCTGCTCATCGACAAGGACTTTAATAAATGAAAAGCTCTTTGGTGCGTGGACTAATTTCCATAAAGGTTAACATTTACAAAAAAAAGAAAAAGAAAAGAACAGAAAGAAAAAAACAGGGCTTTGCAGAAAAGGCTCAATTTACAGAGAGGTAAACAGCCTTTAAAAGGCCAGTTATCCAAATCATTAATTCCAGGCAATCAAACGGCTTAATTGCCAGAAATTCATCAGATGCGGGCGGGGGCTTAAAGGTCAAAGAGTGACGCAGTTCACTTGCTTATCCACCCCCCCCAGCACCCCCCCCCCCCCCCCCCCCCCAAACTCCCTCCGCACCCATCGCCCGTTGCGTGGCGGCGGTGGCGCTAGTCTTGTTCGGCTAAATTGCCTCGCCTGGGGTCTTCGCTTCCTCGCGTCCTGATTAGAGAACTGGCGGCCTTGATGTTTGCAGCCTTTTAATTCCGATACCCTCCCCCCCACCACCCCCACTCCCTCTCTGTCTCTCTCTCTCCCCCCTCTCTCTCTCTCAGTCAGTGTTTCCTCAAAGGATTAACCCCTTACACAGCCTGACACTATCTGGGGTTCAAATCAAATCCAAGGCCCCTCAGATTTAGACGAGGCCATCATCATCCGGGCAAGAAGAAGCCCTCAGCCCGCGTGGCTCCCCGCTGCGGCGCTGAGGCGCCGTGTATTCACTGATCGCCCGCGTCTCACACAGGGACGGTTAATGTCGGGTACATATATATATATATATATATCGTCGTTGTCGGGTGGAAACCTTGTATGTCCAAGACCGTTCGGTTTGTGTTTATCATTTTAAAAATGAACTAAGCTAGTGAAAACAGCAGATCTACAAGCACACAACGCCTCGCGGTGCGAGGCGCTGTGTGCTTGTAGATCGGCTGTTTTCACTACTTTCGTGCGACAGACTTGTTTGATGAAGCAGGGCTTTACTTGGTGAAAAAACGTACAAACTTGAAACTTGGAGATACGAGGTTTCTGTCCGACAGTGACGATATATATATATATGATGCGGCGTGCGTGAGCGAAACGAAACCCGTGAGACATCTATACAGTAACAACACAGGTCTTTAAGTTCCAACGCCGGGCGGCGGGCGCTCATTTGTGGGCTTTTAAACGCGTAATATCATATGATTCATGAGTGATATGGAAATGTTCACGCTTAAATAATGGATGTCTCGGAACGCTATAGGCTAACACATTTAGCACGCTATAGGCTAACACATTTAGCATTCACTTTCAAGCCCTGGCTGGGTTGGTGAACTCTTGCCTCTGCCTGCGTGGGTTTGTTGCCTCCGTTCGTTCGCTGCACCCTGCTTCCTGGCTCTCCCCACTTTGAAGGTCTCGTTCGCTGCACCCTGCTTCCTGGCTCTCCCCACTTTGAAGGTCTCTGCACCCTGCTTCCTGGCTCTCCCCACTTTGAAGGTCTCTGCACCCTGCTTCCTGGCTCTCCCCACTTTGAAGGTCTCGTTCGCTGCACCCTGCTTCCTGGCTCTCCCCACTTTGAAGGTCTCTGCACCCTGCTTCCTGGCTCTCCCCACTTTGAAGGTCTCTGCACCCTGCTTCCTGGCTCTCCCCACTTTGAAGGTCTCTGCACCCTGCTTCCTGGCTCTCCCCACTTTGAAGGTCTCGTTCGCTGCACCCTGCTTCCTGGCTCTCCCCACTTTGAAGGTCTCTGCACCCTGCTTCCTGGCTCTCCCCACTTTGAAGGTCTCTGCACCCTGCTTCCTGGCTCTCCCCACTTTGAAGGTCTCGTTCGCTGCACCCTGCTTCCTGGCTCTCCCCACTTTGAAGGTCTCTGCACCCTGCTTCCTGGCTCTCCCCACTTTGAAGGTCTCTGCACCCTGCTTCCTGGCTCTCCCCACTTTGAAGGTCTCTGCACCCTGCTTCCTGGCTCTCCCCACTTTGAAGGTCTCTGCACCCTGCTTCCTGGCTCTCCCCACTTTGAAGGTCTCTGCACCCTGCTTCCTGGCTCTCCCCACTTTGAAGGTCTCTGCACCCTGCTTCCTGGCTCTCCCCACTTTGAAGGTCTCTGCACCCTGCTTCCTGGCTCTCCCCACTTTGAAGGTCTCTGCACCCTGCTTCCTGGCTCTCCCCACTTTGAAGGTCTCTGCACCCTGCTTCCTGGCTCTCCCCACTTTGAAGGTCTCTGCACCCTGCTTCCTGGCTCTCCCCACTTTGAAGGTCTCTGCACCCTGCTTCCTGGCTCTCCCCACTTTGAAGGTCTCTGCACCCTGCTTCCTGGCTCTCCCCACTTTGAAGGTCTCTGCACCCTGCTTCCTGGCTCTCCCCACTTTGAAGGTCTCTGCACCCTGCTTCCTGGCTCTCCCCACTTTGAAGGTCTCAGCCCAAGCATTATGTACCATTATTAATAATAATCATATGCATACATACTGTTATGTGGTGCATAAATGGTGTTCTGTCAAAAAGGTTTTGAATGAGAAAATATGTTTTTGGTCTCTCAAGGCATTTTGAAGAAGAGCAGAGACGAGTCAGACGTGGAGGGAAGTTTCCTCTACAGAACAGAGGTAACGTTCATATATTTTTGATTGATTGGTTGAGTGATTGATTGATTGATTGATTGATTGATTGAATACACTTGAATATCGTTGCTGTCGAGCAGGAACAGTTAGAATATGGATCTAGGTCCCCGTATTCTTTTGGTAAATTAACTCCCTATACTTGATCACACTACGGTCTCACACAAAAAGCAAAAGTAGCAGATCTACAAGCTCGAAGCTTCGATTGGCTGTGCTTGCTGATTGGCCTGATCGTGCATAGACATAGAAAGGTAGACGCCCTCTTCGGCTCGGGGGCATAACATAGACATAGAAAGTTAGACACCTCCTTCGACTCTGATGCATGTGCATCGAGGGACTAAGGGAATCACGTGTGCATTGCTTCCACGTGCGTCACACATAGGGAAGTTGCTAGGCCAATCAGAGGTAGGTGGGGGCGGGTCTTTACGTACGCAGCCTGTAAGAACAGCTGAGCCGCGCAACATCGGAACTGGCTCTGTTGAATTGAATTGTAGTCCTTGGATAAGTCCCGGAAAAGTCGCACTGTGATTGGCCAGTAGTCACTTTGACTGACAGCGTTCCCTTAGTTTTTCCAGGATGTCCGGACTACAACTGTTGCACGTCGCTCCAATGAACTGCAGAGGCGAACAAGGCATCTAGCTCTTTATATCTGTGGGGCATAATGCATCGCAGAACCGAGGGAATCTGCAACGCTTCCGCGTGCAGCGCTTCCGCGTGCAGCGCTGCCGCGTGCAGCGCTTCCGCGTGCGTCACACATACATCAATAAAGACGTGCTGTGATTGGCCAGTAGTCACTTTAGCCCCTTTTCCACTGACATGGCCCAACACCACACCACACCAAACCGCCCACTTGTACCAGGTTTTCCACTACAAGGCAATGGGTAGAGTGGTGTGAAAGTGGTACTAAACATGGTACTAAAAGTATCCAATCAAGAGTAGGTCTGAGCTACTGTAGGCCAAACAGGGCCAAACACTTCATAATGACTGATCACTCACTGACTTTTCATTTAGACCACCAGGATATAGTTGTAATACATGATAATAGATTCTATTGTGTTATAATCACTGTTATAATCTATTATAGTGTATTATTGCGACCAAAGGTCACATTATACCCTGAGAAATCTCGTAGCTTGTCTGACTGTCAGTATTGTCTGACTGTCAGTACAGGAAGTGATGTCACGAGATGTCAGTGAGTCACAGTGATGTGGTACAGAATGACTCATATATGGGCATAAAAAGGATGTCACGTGACATCACTGTTATAATCTATTATAGTGTATTATAATTAGGATAGTTGTAATACAAATTTATATTGTATTATAATCACAGTTAAACGGGTCAATTTGTTTCTTACCAATAGGGATACTTTTGTGTAATGGAAAATGTAGATATTTTTATGTGGTGTGGTGTGGTGTGGTGCGGTGCGGTGCGGTGCGGTGCAGTGCAGTGCAGTGCAGTGCAGTGCAGTGCAGTGCAGTGTAGTGTAGTGTAGTGTAGTGCAGTGTAGTGTAGTGTGGTGGTGCTAAAGCTGCAGTCGAAAAGGGTCTTTTGACTGGCAGCGTTCCCTCGTTTTTTTCCCGGAACGTCCAGGCTCCAGTTGTTACACATCGCTCCAATGGACTGCAGAGGCAGATGAGGTATCTGGTGCAGGGTTCCCACGGTCATGAAATTCCTGGAAATATTTTGAAATTAGATTTTGTTTTTCCAGTACTGGAAAGGTTTTGGAATTGATCAAGGGTCCTGGAAGGTCCTGGAAAAAATAGCTATGCATTGTCTTTGGTTATTGATTTTGTTAATACCTCTGAAATGACAAATTAAACATGGGCCAAATTGTCAAATATTAGAGGCAGAAATTGTGAAAATAGCAGATCTACATGCTCAGAACGCCTCGCAACGCGAGGCGTTGTGAGCATGTAGATCTGCTATTTTCACAATAGAACAAAATTCCTCAACTCTTAGTGCTCGTCAGGGTGCCAGGTCCCCAGTTAAAATATGATTATTTCGGGGGTCACGGCCTGAAAATGTTGAGAACCACTGGCATACACTACCTGTCTTTGGGCATTGCGCATAGGAGTAAGCGACTTGTTATTGAGCTGAATTATTGTTATATATTCTGGAAAGGTTTTGGAAAAGTTTGGGAAATTAATTGGTAAAAATGTGTGGGAACCCTGCTTGTGTTTCATATCTATGGTGATTGTGTCTCTAATCCTTGTCCCTGGTTCTCCCAGGATGAGGTATGTGGTGTTTCATATCCATAGTGATTGTGTCTCTAATCCTTGTCCCTGGTTCTCCCAGGATGAGGTATGTGGTGTTTCATATCCATAGTGATTGTGTCTCTAATCCTTGTCCCTGGTTCTCCCAGGATGAGGTATCTGGTGTTTCATATCTATGGTGATCGTGTCTCTAATCCTTGTCCCTGGTTCTCCCAGGATGAGGTATCTGGTGTTTCATATCCATAGTGATTGTGTCTCTAATCCTTGTCCCTGGTTCTCCCAGGTGGTGGTCCTGGAGTGGTGATTGTGTCTCTAATCCTCGTCCCTGGTTCTCCCAGGCGGTGGTCCTGGAGTGGTGATTGTGTCTCTAATCCTTGTCCCTGGTTCTCCCAGGCGGTGGTCCTGGAGTGTCTAATCCTTGTCCCTGGTTCTCCCAGGCGGTGGTCCTGGAGTGGTGATTGTGTCTCTAATCCTTGTCCCTGGTTCTCCCAGGCGGTGGTCCTGGAGTAGTGATTGTGTCTCTAATCCTTGTCCCTGGTTCTCCCAGGCGGTGGTCCTGGAGTGCGAGTGGCGCTCTGCGTTCCGGGGGCTGGCGCCCCAGATGGGGCACTGTGTCAAAGTGGTGCTGGACGACGCGTGCGCCAAGGCCCTCCAGCGCGACGAGGAGGGTGCCGCCGCCGGAGGACACACCCCCCTCGCCCTCTGCCACGCCCCCGTCAGAGATGATTCCTCCCACCATGCCTGTGCAGAGAGCGAGACTCCCAAAATGATTGCCAAGGTAATCCCTACCGGGCTGTGTGTGTGTGTGTGTGTGTGTGTGTGTGTGTGTGTGTGTGTGTGTGTGTGTGTGTGTGTGTGTGTGTGTGTGTGTGTGTGTGTGTGTGTGTGTGTGTGTGTGTGTGTGTGTGTGTGTGTGTGTGTGTGTGTGTGTGTGTGTGTGTGTGTGTGTGCGTGCGTGCGTGCGTGCACGCGCGCGTGTGTGTGTTTAGTCATCATCAGAATTTAGTTTTTATTTAGGGTGTGTTCGGAAATGCGCACTCAACGCACTGGTGTGCCATGTTGTCGTTTGTTTTTTCGGCGCACTCGGTGCGATGTCATTTGGAAATCCAGTGAGCTGCACACCGGGTGTGCTGAGTGCACAACTGCACGCACTGAACGACTCTACTCATGGCCATGTCTCGAGCGCTTCTCAGCTTTGAAGAATGGAGGAAATGATCACAAAATGCACCATTTGCGGCTTGATAGGTCCTTTTGGGGTTTATTGTTACACACGCATCAACGTGTAAACTAACAGCAGGTAGGCCAATGTAATGAATCAAATGACCTTTCATGAGCAACGTTATGTTGGCAGCTGCTGCTTTACAGGAAGTTTTCCTTCAGAGTTCAAAGTGAAAAAGCACACCGCTGCCCCTTAACTGGTCGTTCGTAAATAAGCCTCACTGAACGCACTCTACAACGCCACCGCCCACTGCACTCACTACACTGAGAGCACACGTGGTGTGCATTTCCGAACGCACCCATAGTTGGTCAGTGAAAACGAAGAACGAAGTCGAAGAACATTTTCATCATAGTTTTAGTCGACAAAGGACACACACACGCACGCACGCACGCACGCACGCACGCACGCACGCACGCACGCACGCACACACACACACACACACACACACACACACACACACACACACACACACACACACACACACACAGTGCACACAGTGCAGTGCAGTGCAGTAGGAGACAGTCGTTCATCATCGTCAGGGCAGCCAGCTGTGGGACTGAAACTCTCTCTCTCCTTCTGTTCTCTCTTCTTCTTCTTCTTCTTCTTCCTCCACCCATCATCCTTCCTTCCTCTCTCTCTCTCTCTCTCTCTCTCTCTCTCTCTCTCTCTCTCACACACACACACACACACACACACACACACACACACACACACACACACACGCACACACACACGCGCTCACGCACACGTGTACACACACACACGCGCACACACACGCACACGCACACACACATGCACACGTGTACACACAATTAAGCACACACATTCACACACATCCAATTTACATACGTACACCTAAACCTATCCTCCACAGATCTCCCTAGAGTTGTAAAACCCATCTCTCTCTCTCTCTCTCTCTTTAACTACATTGCAGTGCCCATCATGGGGTGATCACTGCTTGCCCGCTGTGAATTGTTTTATTTTTATTTTGGTTTATTTTCTGTTTATTTTGTTGCTGAGTGAGGTCAGCAGACAAATTGACGTGAGTGAGATGAAAAAACCTGGGTGATGTTTAATTTGTCATTTTAGAAGTATTAACACTTCGCCAGCCGAAATAGAATGGTTGTTGGTAGATTAGCCGTGAAATTTCTATTATTATATTATGATCTGAACCGCATTCATTTTACCAGACATCCAGCGCTATATCACGTGGTCTTCATCCCCCATTACCATACCGCGATCCCCCGTTGTTTACTCACCACAGTTCCCAATGAAATTCTCAATCTGCATTGGCTTAGAGTGGGGGATTCGGCCGACACATCATGTCCCTGTGCGTTTCGCGTGCGCGATCCGTTCACGTAAATGTCGGCTCAAATAATCCACGTGTGAATCAAGAGTAGATATGAACAGTTTCGCTCGCATAGCCCGCAGCACTCCTGCTGTAGTAGCACTCGTGTATAAACAGTAAATGGGTGGCTGCCAAGGAGCCTCTGAGAAGGAATGGACCTGACGTCACTTCTGCTTCATGTCAGACAAGCCATGTGCTATCGATGGACGAGTGGTGACTAGGGAAGGTTAGACGATCGCCGATTTTCGGATAAAAATCATTTATTTCGGTTTTAATGACCCAGGCCAGTACGGTAAAAGACGGCGCAGCTGAGACTCCTTGCTCAGATGTCCGGTATAAAACGGTTTTAATATTAAGAGGCTCCCCGTGGCTTGGAAAGGGTTAAAAAGTCGTTAAATTGGGGGCACGGTGGCGCAGTCAGTAGTGCTGTCGCCTCACAGCTAGAAGGTCCTGGGTTCGATTCCCGCCGGGGGACACTGTGGGTGCTGGGGGCGTGTTCCCTCCTCCGCGTCATCAGTGCCCACACCCTAGGTGGGGTTGGCAAAAGGGCCTTCATGTGTGGAGTTTGCATGTTCTCCCCGTGTCTCCTAGGGTAGATACCCTCACAAAAACATGCAGTAATCCTGGTCTCTATAAAGCCTCCCCCTGGCCAGCCGGGGCGCCTGATGGAGGGGAATGGAACTGGTTGGAATAACGTGTTCCTTCCACGCGCTACGTCCAACCGGAGAAGCTCCCCCTGTCAGGTGATAAGAAGCGGCCTGCTCACTCCTCATGCATTGAAGGAAGCATGAGCTCAGTTCGGGGCCCTCCCCAGGTTGGCAGAGGGAGAGTAGAGCCCAGGATCACAGCTTAGGCAATTGGCACCGGGTGAAAAAATGGGTTACAAAAATCGTGGGATAAAAATTTAAGAAAAAAAAAAAAAAAGTCGTTAAATTGTCACTTTAGAAATGTGCAGATACCCTCTCTATACACAAACTTTGTGTTGGTTTGTTCACTGTTGAGTGAGAAAACAATGTTGCACATTAACTTAATCCAAAATAATTTGGGGACCCCGGTCCCGAACCCACAGATCGAGAACCCTCTTTTGCCTCTCGTTCATGGAGCCCCGGCCGGCATCCCCGGTTAATTTTCCTCTCCATTTACTGCTTCCTGGCTAAGTGATGGAGCCTCCCCCCCGACATCACACACCACACAAACCACACCACAGCATCCAGAGAGCCGGGGAGATTGATAGCCTCGCCGGCCGGCCGGCCCTCCGCGGGAGGGAGGGGGAGAGAGGAGGGCCAGGCCAGATGGTTTGGTTCTGACATCGGGGGGCTGACACCCTGGATCAGGCCGGGGGCCATGGGAAGAAGTGTTATGTCTTCTTGAAGGGGATGTAAAGTGGAAGGCAGAGAGAGAGAGAGAGAGAGAGGAGAATACGGACTGATCTGTGGACGGACACGATGAGGAAGAGAGGAAGAGAAGAGGAAGAAGAAAGAGAGAGAGAGAGAGATGATGAGGGAGGGATGAGAGCCTGGGAAAAGGAGAGGTGGATTGACGGTAGTTCCGTGTAAGCAGCCAATCAAGGCAGCCCCCTTCCTCTGATGTGAAACCTGTGGGCTTTAAGAGACTGCCGGCTCGGACGGACACCTCATCCTCGTTTGGCTTTGAAAAGACCCCTCGTGACGTTTTCTTTTTTCTTTTTCTTTTTTTTTGCCTCCTTCGCCGGCTCCCATCCCGTCTTTACTCTGTCCCGATTTGTTTCTACCTCCTCTAACATCTTTCAAACTGCCTCTGGAACATTGCTATAACTTTCTTCCCTTCATGTTTTTGTATTTTTCTCCTGAAAAGTAACTGGACTAAGATTTCTGCCCGACAACGACGTATTTCTATGCCTATTCCTCTCCTATTTCTGTGGTATTCCTTAATGTTTCATGTATACACTACACATGTGCCGCCATCGTACGATAAAGTATGACCGGTTTTGCTCATGCCATTGTCTATACTTTGTTTTCTCAACAACAAACAAACCGACATAACGTATACTGTAAGTGTATACAGGGTATCTGCACATTTCTAAAGTGACCATTTCATGATATGACTTTTAAGACCTTTGTTTAATACCAAATTGTCAAATATTACGAAAGAAAGAGGCAGACATTGTGAAAATAGCCGATCTACATTACCTGGCAATGCAAGGTGTTGTGAGCCTGTAGTTTGGCTATACTTTCACAATATCTATCTGTGGAACCGAGTCACACTAAGTGTAATGTCTCCACTCACTCCTACAACATCTGTTGGCGAACCAGCACCTTTCTCTCTCTCTCTCTCTCTCTCTCTCTCTCTCTCTCTCTCTCTCTCTCTCTCTCTCTCTCTCTCTCTCTCTCTCTCTCTCTCTCTCTCTCTCCTTCCTTCGACACTGACAGCGTCTGCTGTCTCTCTTCATTGCTAACGAGTGTCAAGAATTTGTCTCGGCTCGGGAGCCGTGAACGCGCGACACGAGGCATTTATGTGTAGGTCAACGCTTCAAAGATGAGCGCCTCTCAGCTCAAAGGTTATACATGCATGCATTTGCATCTCAGAGCGAGGCGTAAGCGTACGGCCGTACGTCGTGTCAGACAAGAGAACATCCCGAGGAACCACCAGCCGCCTGTTAGATGTTACATATTGTCTCTGTCGGGGTGGAAACCTCGTATGTTCAGGATTCAAATCATCAGAGTCGGCAAAAGCAGGAGGAGATCCACGACGCGTTTTGACCTTGTGGATCTCCTGCTTTGGATGCTTTAGTGCAGGGGTCTTCGACAGGGGGTCCGGGACCCCTAGGGGGTCCCCAGAGTGGCTACAGGGGGTCCTCCAAATCTTTATGTGATAGAAACTTTATTTTCTCCTTTTTTTTATATCAACCACTTGAACCCTTAACGTTCATATTCTGAGAACTTTAGCCAAAAATAGCAGCTGCGAGGCGATCGGCTATTTTCGGCAAAGAGGTTTGGTGTAGAGGGTAAAAAGAGCAGACTACGTACAGAGTGAAAGGTCAGGTTTATTAAGTATTGACAGTTCAAGTGGTTAAATATCTGAAAACACAAATTGACATGAATCCAAAATACACTGATGATAGTGCTGTCAAACAATGAAACTATATGGAATCTATGAACAGGTTGTGGGGGTCCCTGCTTCATTTCTCTCTCAACTAAGGGGTCCTTGGCCTGAAAACGTTGAAGACCCCTGCTTTAGTGTGCAACGCTGTAGTATGATCAAGTATAGGCGCGTTCATTTACGGGGAAAAAACATAAAAAGTTAGAATATTCAGATAAGAGGTTTTCTACCCCACATGTCCTTTTTTCCCCCTCTAACACATACTGTATGCCCTGGTGTTCTGAGCAGAGAGCAAATTACTATACGAGACCCGAGCATGAAATATGGCCAGTTCAAAAGCATTATGATGGATCAATATTTCCACACATTTATATTCATGCATTCGCACCTCAAACCCCACACGCTTCTTGTAAAAAAAAAAATCATTTTTTTTATTTTTTTTTATCGTTGCTGTCGGACAGAAATCTCTTATCTCCAAAATCATGAGTACAAGCAGGAACCAAATAATGATTTTATTTTGTTTTCTATGGTATGTGCTGTAAATGTGTATTCAGTTATTTAAATTGTAATTTTATTTTTGCTTGTCATTTTCAATTTTACTGTAATTTAGAAATTTGACCCCAGGAAGAATAGTCACTGCTTAGACAGTGACTAATGGGGATCTTAAATAAACAACAAACAATAAAATATAACTTCTTGTGTTTTTTTTCTTGTTTTTTTTAAGGAGCTATAGTCAACGTTTTCTTGAAAAACGGATGCTAAAATAAAAATAATGTTTCGAAAATATTCCATGAAAAAGATTAAGCTTCATATATGTGTTTCTAAAATGATCACAAAAAGCATAAAGTAATGATAAAATATTCATTTTGGCCATTGTCAGACCGATACTTTGTTTACATTCTAGTCTATTCTTTAATTGTGTTAGACTAGGATGTAAACAAAGTGTCGGCCCGACAATGGCCAAAATGATTATTTTATCATTACTTTATGCTTTGAGTGATCATTTTTGAATAGAAACACATATATGAAGCTTGTTTTTTTATAAATTATTTTCGAAACATTATTTTTATTTTAGCATCCGTTTTTCAAGAAAAAGTTGACTATAGCTCCTTTAAATTAACGTCCCCTACTTTATCATACTACAGCGTCACACGAAAGCGTCAAGCTGAGTGTAGCAGATCTGCAAGTTCCGGCGCAAAGCGTCGCGTTGCGAGCTTGCGCATCTGATACTTTTTACTTTTTTTTTTTATTTCAATTTGAAACATGGAAAGTGTTAACGGTTGTGGACCTTACGCGGTTTCCACCCCAGCTGATACGTCGTTCGTCTGAGCGGCGCTCGGCTCGGCCCGGGCCGGGGCGCTGCATTATTAGCATACATATACACACAGTATGTAGGCCAACTGTACGCCGCTGTACATCCATCATTTTAGTTTAGACGGCGGGAGCGACTGCTTTTCTATCGGCAGCCGGGGTGCATGTTGAACGACACTCCGCTTCAGGACTCATACACAGGGGTGTCTCACCAAATTCTGGGCCCTGGGTACAACAAGGATTCACTGCATTATTGTGTGCTTTAACGATTGAAAAATAGCAGATATACGAGCTTGTAGATCTGCTATTTTTTTTAAATGGTGAAAATTTGTCTTTGAATATTTCAAATCCTTGTTTTTTTTTTTTTTTTTTAAACTATGTTTCTATGTCAGGGTTGCTCAAACCTTTTCGAAGGACCACCAAAATGATATGTATTTGGCCACGGACCCGCATCTCAAAATATTTAGTTCCAGCATACTGCACGTGTGTACCACGTGCAGTATCTGTTTTTACCACTGGCAACAATAGGCATCAATATTTTGATTTTGATTATGAAAAATTGCAATGGATTTTTAAAGCAATCCATACTTTTTTTGTGAATATATATATATATATTTTTCTGGACAAAACTGTGTTGTAGAGACAATTTAACTATTACAACTTTGGTGGTTGTATTTGGTCTCCCTGCTTTTGCATTGTTGATGAACTCAGACCCTGGTGTTGGGGTTGGGACCAGCTGGCGCTGCCTGGATATCAAGTCACTGGTTGAGTGTGTGAATCCGGGCAGCTCCTCTCCGCGGGGCCGATGGATCACTTTGAGTGTTATAGAGCGTTGTGTCTGTCTGTGTCTGCGTGGACAGGCTCTCTCTGTCTCTCTCTGCTAAAGCTGCCAGGGGGGGGAGTGGGACTGAGTTACTAGGGCCCGAGTTACTAGGGCCCAAGGTGGAGGGGCCTTAATTATTTTACACTTTAGCTATTGAAAAATAGCAGATCTACAGGCTCACAGTGAGCTTGTAGATCTGCTATTTTTTTGAAAAGTCGTGAAAATGTGTGCAAGTCTTTGAATTATGTATTTTTTAAGCGAACATTTGTAACTAAAATTTTGCTTGTGGGGGGTCCCTGGAACTAAATATTTTGAGATAGGATCTGTGGCCAAATACATATAATTTTGGGGGTCCTTCACATGAAAAAGTTTGAGCACCACTGACATATAGAAACATAGGTTTTTTTCAACAAACCTTAGAAGGATTTGAAAGGCTTCAAAGGCTTTGAAAAGGATTTGAAATATTCAAAGGCTTGCACAAATGTTCAGGATTTTTCAAAAGATTGCAGATCTACAAGCTCGCAGCGTGGCGCTGTGAGCTTCTATCATGTGCTATTTTTCAATAGTTAAAGCACAAAATAATGCGTTCACAGTCTAAATGGGTTAAACCCCCCCTCCCCTTATGAAGAACATTCACGGGGGCCCGCAGTAGAATCCTTGTACCCATGCAGGCCCCAGAACTTGGTGCGACACCCCTGAAAGCTGCTAAGGACTTTGTGCAGTCAGATCATATTGACTCCATTGTCCAACCGGGGCCAAGCTGTTCTCAGGTCTATCTATAGTTTAGCCCACACACCGGAGCGTCCTCCTCCTTTTATAGAGGAAAAAAAAAAGAAGTAGCGTGAGCGAGATTGTCAGGTTGTCAATGGTGTCCGCACCACGTCCATCCAATAGCATAGAACGTCGAAGACGAGATCCTCGCTACAAGATGTAAGCGGTAATGGAGTGCAGGAACGACTCCGTAAGCTCAGTGTAATCTGGGAATGTGAATGATTGATCGATTTGTTTGGAACGTGCGTCGGGTTTTTCCGCTTCTGTTGAAAAATGAAAAATGTCTTTCTTTCTCTTTTCGCTCACAGGACTAAAGCTGGGGGAGTCTCTGTGGTCTGGTGTGTCAGGAGGAAACCTCGTATGTCCAAAAGAGTTTTTCAGGATTTAAATTCAAACGTATCAAAAGTAGCAGATCTACAAGCGCGTATCTGCTGCTTGTCTGACGCTGTAGTTAGCGTTGATTTTGTCGACTAAATATATGGCGAAAAATGTTTGTCGACTGTGTTTTTTTCACCGACAAAAACGACATAAAAACTAAATAAAAACTAAGCTGTGATGACTAAAACTAAGACTAAATATATTGACAATTTCGTCAACAAAATAATAAATTAGGGAGGGACTAGTGGAGAGGAGAGTCATTTTATGTTTGGTTGCTCTCAGGTGTTGCGTGCTGAAAATAGCAGATCTACAAGCTCACAACGCGACACGGTGTGAGCTTGTAGATCTGCTTTTTTTCAGCACACAACCAAGTGTAAAATCAGTCCTTACGATGCCATCAAGGCCTGCCAAAATACTTTACAGTTGACTAAATCAACTGTAGATTTAGTCGACTAAAATATTATGATATTTAGTCAACAAAAATAAGACTAAAACTAAAACTTTTCAGGTGACTAAATTATGACTAAAATTAAATGACATTTTATTCAAAAGACTAAAACTAAATCCAAATGTGCTGTCAAAAACAACACTGGCTGTAGTACGGTCATCAAGTATAGCAGTGGTTCCCAACCAGTGGTCCTTGAGGGGTTCCAGGTGGTCCCCAGCTAAATGATGGAGAGTTGGTAACAAAATGGACCCTTATTAGATCTTTAACTCTCCAGAGTGTACCGTGAGGTTTCATTTTACACTCTCAAGGGAGTTAAGTCGTTGTTAAATATCTTCATTTCTTAATTTACAAGAAGTCTACACAATTCGAGAATGTAGGAGAATTGAGTACCTGAGATGATAAAACAGTCTAAATGTCCATATTTTAAAGTTTTTAATATAGATTTTTTTTTTGATTTACCAGACTGTAAATCACAAACTAGAAGTTTTTAATCGTAATGCTACTAATGCACTCCCCCCTCATTTTGTTGAATTCGAACTTTTTAACTTTTAACTTAACTCATATATATATATTAGGAATTATAAGACTAATATATATATACTTATGGAAAGTGGAAAAACAGTACATCTCCAACAGTTTGTGGAACAACAGTATAAGTCCGTACAAGCAATATTCAGCAGTCAAAGGGTAACATTAAAACAGACTATTGAACAAAATGAGGGGGGAGTGCATTAACAATTTTAACAGATTAAAAATGACTAGTTTGTGGTTTACAGTCTGGTAAATCAAAAAATATCTATATTAAAAATAAATAAATATGGACATAGACTGTTATTCGTCTCTGGTACTCAATTGCTATTTTGATCGATTTTTGCCTGTTTTCTCTCCTATGGTGCCAACATCAATACAGCACGGAATTGTGGACAAAAGTCCCAACGACAACTAAATAGTCTCCGTTTCGGGTCTGAGAGGCTAAACCTCATTAAAACGGTGTAGTCAGGGAAAATTAGCAGAATACCTGTCAAATCTGGGAATAAATTCCTTACCAAACAATTTCTTCACCAATGTGTTCGTAAAGGTGTCTAGTAACATATCTAACACAGTTACACTGTATATAGTACACTGTACTATAAGGGATAAAAATCACTCCCAAAAATATGCTTCAAGTTGGATGTGAGGGGTCTAACTAGGTGTTTTTAATTATTCTGAATCCACTGCAAGCATTTGTTTTGCACAAAAAACATTCCTTGGGCCAAAAATGACCCCATACACCTTGTGAAAAGGGATGACTCATCACTAAACCATCGTTTTTTTTGTGTCTGATTTTGGCCCAATGAATGTTTTTCGTGCAAAAGCAAAACAAATGCTTGCAATGGATTCAGAATAATTAAAAACACCTAGTTAGACCCCTCACATCCCACTTAAAGCATATTTTTGGGAGTGATTTTTTTCCCTTATAGTATAGTGTATAGTGTAGTGAGTGAATGAGACCCAGAATTACCCTAGCTGTCAAAGATTTTCCTAGGGAAACTGAATTTCAGTCTTTGTGAGATGTGTTACTAGACACCTTTACAAACACATTGGTGAAGAAATGTTTTGGTAAGGAATTTATTCCAGGACTTTTTAAGATATCCCCTGATTAATTGTGGACAAAAGTCCAACGACAACTAAATAGTCTCCGTTTCGGGTCTGAGAGGCTAAACCTCATTAAAATGGTGATTCCGCGGCTCAAATGCCCAATAAATAACGGACCATGATCTGAAAAGGGGTGAAAACCACCGAAGTGTAGACGTTAATTTACGGGCGAAAGAAACCCCACAAAAAGTACGAATATGGAGATAGGAGGTTTAATTCTTCCTCACGATATCATCATCATTGTCAGGCAGAAACCTCGTATCTCCAAGCTTCAAACTTGTACGTTTCTTTGGTAACTTAAAGCCCTACTTCATCATGCAAGAGTGTCGGACAGAACTAGTGAAAATAGCAGATCCACAAGCACACGACGCCTCGCATCGTGTGGCGTTGTGTGCTTGTAGATCGGCTATTTTCACTGTTTAAATCATTTTTAAAATGACGAACACAAAACAAACGTTTTTTTTTGGACATACGTGGTTTCCTTGCGACGGCGACGATGTGGTGGTGTGGTATACCTGAGCCTTTGCTTTATGGCTTGGTGATCAGCCGGGGTTCATAACTCACTCCTATAGGAGTGTAAATTTTAAGGGCTGAACTCACACTCGCACATGTGACTCTCTGGCACCTGGTCTGACGCTCGTTGCCATGATTCTCCACCGGCTGTCAATGTGCTCCATGTGTGCATGTGTGTGCGTGCACACGCGTGCATGTGTGCGTGTGTGTGCGTGCGTGCATGTGTGCTTGCACGTGCGTGTGTGTGCCGTGCATGCGAGGCAAGAGGCAAATATTAGAGCTGTCTTCGACTCAGGATTTATCAAGTCGACTCGAGTCGCGGGGGTTGTTCCGACGCGTTGACGAATCATTTATGTAAAAAAAGTTTTAAAAAAAAGTGGAGATGCGGCCTATGGACGCGACGCATTGATAGCAAGTAGCGCCCGGTACAACCGCTGTTATAAACCACATATGATTGGTGGATTCTCTGCTTTGAAAACTGCCTGATTGTAATGATTTGATGCCTCTCCAAGGCTAAAGGAACAGGGCTAAAGCACTGGCATGCTAACGATTTAGCCCCGTTCCTTCAGGAGGAAAAACAACAACAAACGTTTGCTAAAAGTAACAATTATGTAACGTCACTGCGTCGATGCAGAACGCAAGCAAATTGTCTTAATCTAAAACTTTTTAAGAAGTCCTCTACTCCACCACAGTCCTCAGCCTGAGACCACCACAGTGAGTGAAGTGTATCGAGATCGGCTGCTTCTTGGCTGCAATAAGTAGAATAACAACACTTTGACGCATTTCCTCTCAAAGCGGTTATGGCTTCAAAATAAGAGCCTCCTGTAATATGACCAAGGCAACTTTCAAGTCACGTGAACTGGTTTTATTTTTAAGTCTAGTACAAGTAGTAGGAAGTTTGTACTCAATAAGAAGTACATGACAGTCCAGTCCAGCCAGTGGCGTAACAACATTGTGATAGGCCCTGGTGCAGATATTTGTTGTGGGCCCCCCAACCCACCCCACCCACCCCTATATACACAAGCGCAAGTGACATTTGAAATGTTTATTTATGTCCACATAAGCAGAAGTACAAGAATGTACAAAGGACATAAACAATATCATTGCAGTAAGCACTGGCGCCTAACTCTGTCCCCACTAGGGGGAGCACAAAGCTAGGAGACATTTGGCGCCGCATAGCGGCGCCGCGAAAAATTGTGTATTTCCGGTTATAAGGTCGGCCAAAATGGGTATTTTTGGGTATAAAGTCAACTAAAACGGGTTACCTTTATTAAGTCATTTTCAGGTGTCTTTGGGGCTTCAGGGGAGGACCTGGATATGTTGCTTGGTGCGCACCTTTTTTTTAAATAGGCCTATAAACATGACCAGGGCTCTGACATGACCAAATAAATAGAACACTAGGTCTACAATGCAAGCCTTTCAGTGCTGACACGACCCATCCTGACTGATTGACACACAGCTGACAGGTCTCAAAGGATGATTGGACAAATTATCATTCACTCGGCACTCCACCAGCTAGGGCCTAGCCTAGGCAGCTACTCAGCACCTAAACCCATTACCGTAATACTTGTTGCGGCCGCGCAGATGCATTCCACCGCCGAACGTCATTACCGTATTACCAAGTGTGGTCGCGCAGACAGATTTTTTTTTTCTTTTTTTTTTTCCCCTCTTCCTTCATGGGCCCCTGTGTGTGTGGGCCCTGGTGCGGCTGTACCAGCTGCACCTCCATATTTACGCCACTGAGTCCAGCGCTCTCATACCGCACCACAGTAACTGGCGTGACAAAAAATATATATATATATTCGACGGCTCGACTCAAACAATTGGCGTCGATTCCGGGGGCTGAAAAAAAATTTTTTTTTCAGTTTTTTTACACAGGTTTCTATGGTTTCTTGGGCTGGATATGGCAGCCTGGAATGGTTGTTCAAGTGCAGCTAAACTTTTTATGTTAGTAAACGTGCCACAATTAACAATAATGCATTGCACCTGTGCAGCTGACCTGCGGAACCTAGGAATATACCATTTTGTCAAGCTGGGAAGAATACAAGTCTGGAGAATATAATCATAATACCTTGTTAAAGTGACCATTTTGTTAAATTTTGCATTTGTAGTTATTTTACTGTAATTTAACAACATAATAACCAGCGCAGATAGACAAAAAGACATTCATGGATTTATATTTAAAAGTAACTTTTATTTTCCCCCCTGGACCAAGGGTATGGCAGCTGCATACCCCTGCCATACCCAATTGACGCCCCTGGGAGCGATTACACACAGTACAAAGTGAGTCCTTTTTGTGTAGGAACAGGAACTCGGTTTGGCCCCTCCCCTTTCTTATTCCACTTCCTCCCAAGTTCTTCCGTGTTTATTCCCACTAACAACAACACTACATGTTTAGGGCAGTGGTGCTGACTGAGAGACTCTGCTGTTAGCAGAATCTGTCTTGAGAGATTAGTGCGTGCGTGCGTGAGTGCGTGCCTGTGTTTGTGTGTGTCTGCCCAGCCCCTAGAGGGCGCTGGGCAGGAGGGTGAAGGCATGGTGGTTGGTGTGTCCCTATGGGAGGTTCTCCAGGACAAATGGTGTGAAAATGAGATAAGTGCTGCTTGTTGTGGAGGCTGAGCTGTGTGGTGCAGTTAGTTCTCTCTCTCTCTCTCTCTCTCTCTCTCTCTCTCTCTCTCTCTCTCTCTCTCTCCCTCTCTCTCTCTCTCTCTCTCTCTCTCTCTCTCTCTCTCTCTCTCTCTGACCTTTCTTTGAACCTGTATCTCATGTCTGTCGAGTGGAAGGAAACCTTGTATGTCCAAAAGAGTTACTTTTCAGGATTCAGATTCAGGGCGGATTCACACTGCAATCCGATTGATTAGAAGTGTTTCTGAAAACAGTTGCCTGGTCCCCGCTGACCAGCATTCACATTGGCCAAAATTCTCTTGTGCCTGGACTCCCTGGAGTACACTTCATTCAACTGTAATGGTATTCATGTGCCTCCCGGGGGCGCTTGTTGACCATGGGGCTTTGGGAGATATAAAATGTCATGTCACAGAAGAAGAGTATCTTGTCAGAATTTAGAGCGAATATAAAGTTTTACAGTGTTCCTGATGTTATCTTGAGTTGTAACAATAACAGACCAAAGCAGTGTGTGCTGACTGTCTCTGAAACATCACATCGTATCGCTGTCTGTAATCATCGCACCACAGTAACGTCACTGGCGCATCCTTGGTATCTTAATAGTGACGTCGCGGATCATTCCTTGTTATTTTCATCCCAGCAGAAGTGACACCACTTCCTTGTTCATGGAACGGTAGCTTCACATTGCAGCGCACCGTTCTTGAGGACGCATCAAGCGGACTCCAGACTACCTCCGGAGGTGGTCTCGAGTCTGCCGTTTCTGAGGAGAACCGCAGGCTTCACACTGTCAAAACATCTGCCAAGCAGTCTGGAGAACGCACCGGAGACCGCAGTGTGAATCCGCCCTCAGAAGCATCAGAAGCAGTAGCAGATCTACAAGCTCAATGACGCGTTTTCGAGTTTGCAACTCTATGCTTTTGGTGTGACACCGTCCGGACTTTTACTCGTAACAGAGTGTTTCTACATTGCAGTATTGATACTTTTACTTAAAGCTATACTGTGTAAGTTGCTCAACTAGTTGTCAGTAGCGGTATAGCAAACCGCGGTCGCGTCTGCTTTTTTCGGCCGTTTTTCGCCGCGGACCGGGCCTTCAGACCACCGCGGACCGGGCCTTCCGCCTCGCCGAGCCGAGACGCATCCGTAGAGGTCTTTCGTGTCCCTCTACGAGCAGCGGTTGGGGACTTACATGCTAAACTCCTAGACCATTGTAAACACTGCAGTGTACTTCCTGAAGAGCTCGGCAGTGTATGATCTGGGCTGTGATTGGCCGGTAGGGAGACACGTGTACAGAATGATCTATATGACATAATTTTGCCGGGAAAAACAGCCCTGGTCACGGCCACCAGGGCTCAGTAGAACACACATAAAGAAAAGGCTTTGGGAGCTGAAATTAACAGAGTGGGTGTTCTAAAACTTTAGCGATTTAATAATTAGGACAATTTTAAGATTTATTTTATTAAAAAAGTTACATAGTATAACTTTAAGTAAAATAATCGAGTACTTTTTCCCACCACTGATCATGACATCATCCTTCTCCTACAGTTCTGCGGCACCGTCACGGCGGAGCTGGACGGCCTGCTGCCCCTGGCCGTGGCCTGCGGGGACCCCTCTGTCCTGGAGGTGCGCTGCAGCTTCGTGGAGGCTTGCGGCCGGGCGGCGCGCTGCCTGCTGGAGCGCCTGGAGCTCCGGGCCCTGGAGGTGCCCGGCTCCGCCCCGCTGGGGGACCTGCCCGCCCTGCTGGCCTCCTGCATCCACGTCCGCCAGCGCCTGGAGCTCTACCAGCACACACTGAGGGAGCACACAGCCTCCAAGGACAGGGTGTAAGTTATAGAACTCTACCACCACACTGAGGGAGCACGCAGCCTCCACTAAGGACAGGGTGTAAGTTATAGAACTCTACCACCACACTGAGGGAGCACGCAGCCTCCACTAAGGACAGGGTGTAAGTTATAGAACTCTACCAGCACACACTGAGGGAGCACGCAGCCTCCACCAGGGTGTAAGTTATAGAACTCTACCACCACACTGAGGGAGCACACAGCCTCCACTAAGGACAGGGTGTAAGTTATAGAACTCTACCACCACACTGAGGGAGCACGCAGCCTCCACTAAGGACAGGGTGTAAGTTATAGAACTCTACCACCACACTGAGGGAGCACGCAGCCTCCACTAAGGACAGGGTGTAAGTTATAGAACTCTACCAGCACACACTGAGGGAGCACGCAGCCTCCACTAAGGACAGGGTGTAAGTTATAGAACTCTACCACCACACTGAGGGAGCACGCAGCCTCCACTAAGGACAGGGTGTAAGTTATAGAACTCTACCAGCACACACTGAGGGAGCACACAGCCTCCACTAAGGACAGGGTGTAAGTTATAGAACTCTACCAGCACACACTGAGGGAGCACGCAGCCTCCACTAAGGACAGGGTGTAAGTTATAGAACTCTACCAGCACACACTGAGGGAGCACGCAGCCTCCACTAAGGACAGGGTGTAAGTTATAGAACTCTACCAGCACACACTGAGGGAGCACGCAGCCTCCACTAAGGACAGGGTGTAAGTTATAGAACTCTACCACCACACTGAGGGAGCACGCAGCCTCCACTAAGGACAGGGTGTAAGTTATAGAACTCTACCACCACACTGAGGGAGCACGCAGCCTCCACTAAGGACAGGGTGTAAGTTATAGAACTCTACCAGCACACACTGAGGGAGCACACAGCCTCCTCTAAGGACAGGGTGTACGTTATAGAACTCTACCAGCACACACTGAGGGAGCACACAGCCTCCACCAGGGTGTAAGTTATAGAACTCTACCACCACACTGAGGGAGCACACAGCCTCCACCAGGGTGTAAGTTATAGAACTCTACCAGCACACACTGAGGGAGCACACAGCCTCCACCAGGGTGTAAGTTATAGAACTCTACCACTACACTGAGGGAGCACGCAGCCTCCAAGGACAGGGTGTACGTTATAGAACTCTACCACCACACTGAGGGAGCACACAGCCTCCACCAGGGTGTAAGTTATAGAACTCTACCACCACACTGAGGGAGCACACAGCCTCCACCAGGGTGTAAGTTATAGAACTCTACCAGCACACACTGAGGGAGCACGCAGCCTCCACTAAGGACAGGGTGTAAGTTATAGAACTCTACCACCACACTGAGGGAGCACACAGCCTCCACCAGGGTGTAAGTTATAGAACTCTACCAGCACACACTGAGGGAGCACGCAGCCTCCACTAAGGACAGGGTGTAAGTTATAGAACTCTACCACCACACTGAGGGAGCACGCAGCCTCCAAGGACAGGGTGTACGTTATAGAACTCTACCAGCACACACTGAGGGAGCACGCAGCCTCCACTAAGGACAGGGTGTACGTTATAGAACTCTACCACCACACTGAGGGAGCACACAGCCTCCACCAGGGTGTAAGTTATAGAACTCTACCACCACACTGAGGGAGCACGCAGCCTCCACTAAGGACAGGGTGTAAGTTATAAAACAGGGGTCTTTGAGAGGCACGGGCGCAGTGGTTAGCACTTCGCCTCACGGCTAGAAGGTCCTGGGTTCGATTCCCGTCGGGGGACGCTGTGGGTGCTGGGGGAGTGTTTCTCCCTCCGCATCATCAGCGCCCACACCCTAGGTGGGGTCGGTGATGGGGCCTTTCTGTGTGGAGTATGCATGTTCTCCCCGTGTCTCCTAGGGTTGATACCCTTACAAAAACATGCAGTAATCCTGGTCTCAATAATGCCTCCCCCTGGCCAGCTGGGGCGCTTGATGGAGGGGAAAGGCACTGTTTGGAATAACGTGTTCCTTCCACGCGCTACGTCCATCCCGGGGAAATCCCCCCTGTCAGGTGAAAAGAAACAACTTGGACTACTCATGCATTGAAGGAAGCATGAGGTCAGTCCATTTTGTCATGTATTACACACAAAATACAAAATCAAGGAAAAAAGGTTGTGATGCCATCAAAATGGCAGATGTTCACTTTGCTGCATGCCGAAAATAGCCGATCTACAAGCTCACAACGCGTCGCGACTCGCGAGCTTGTAGATCACCTATTTTTGGACTGTGACTCGTGTGCGCAACCTTGGTGACTTATGTTCTGCTGAATCTCTTCTCCACTGGTCCCTCCCTAAAATTTTAATGCATTTGGTGATGAAATTGTCAGTATACGTATTTAGTCATAGTTATGTCAAGTTATTATTTCTTTTTTATTTAGTTTGTGTCCACATTTTTCTTCATAGAAACATGTATCTATTCCTATCACACATTACAAATGACATTACACAGAAAGGCAATTTTACAGACATGAAAGGCATTTAAAAGCTTTTTATTATTTGTATTTATTTTATTATTATTATTATTATTATTATTATTTTTACTTTTTATCAGATCAGGCATGAGGAAAATCAAGGTCATGGTGTAATTGTGTTTATTCCTCGGTAGTATTATATTGTGTAAGAACATTTCATCCTCTCATAGCATGTGGGATTGAACCCCCCGGTCAAGTGCTTACACTAAACGTCCTGAGTCTGACCCGCACAAACCTCTTGTCATTCAGATTTACAGTGTTGGTCCTTTACATGCACGCACACACACACACGCACGCACGCACGCACGCACGCACGCACGCACGCACGCACGCACGCACGCACACACACACACACACACACACACACACACACACACACACACACACACACACACCAGAGGGACCCCGCCTGTCAAACGGTGATCGTAAGTTTAGAACAATGAACAACACAACTCTGTCCTTTGGTATCCAAACAATTCTCCATACGTCAAAAACCCAGACCAAATAGCAGCCAAAACCAAAGCTGCATCGATGCACATTTAGTTTTGCTTCATCACATAAATATAAAACTGTGGTTATTATTTTGGGGGGGGGGGGGGGCGGTCCTTTTGGCCCACAGCACAATGCTCCATTGTATCCACCAATACACACCTTACAATTCACCATTATGTGTTGACGGTTTAATGAAAGTTAGTGTAGAACATAAAAATGTTTTGGTCTGGATTTTAAAAAGTATTCAGAGTTGGCGCCTAGAAGTTTCTAATAACCACAGCATGTGTGGCATAATAACTGACATACAGTAACAATTTAAATATAAAATATATATTTTTAAAAGCATGGTGTGGCCCCTTTAACTCATTGGTTGTTTACAGCCGAGGAAACCGAAGATTTTTCTATGTCTTTCACTGCTGGCTTCTCCTACCTTTTAACGCGGGCGCTCATCCAGTTCCCATCGTGCGCGATCAGACACTGCTATGCATTGTGTGTTCGCGTATTCCATCAGCTTCTCAAATCCTTTTAAATTTAAAAAAACTGTGGGACTAGTAGCGTGCCGAAGTTTAGGAAGTTCAGGCTACATACACACAGACACACAGACAGACAGACCCACACGGCCACGTATAGGAGCGTTGTGACCACCGCTCAAAAATGATCAATCCATTCTCCATCTGTAAGCCGTGGTGTTTACAAAGAATGCTTACGGGCCGGAATAGAGGACGGACCATCCGCTTCCGGTCTGTGGCCTCAATGTTAATCGGTCCACTCCATAATGTGTCCGTGTAGAAACCGATCCCGTAGCTTTAGTTCCGGTCTATTTTAGTTCGGCTTCGATATATATATATATATATTTTTTTCAATTAAAGCTTTTTAAATCTTCGGGTTCCTCGGGCATGGTTGTGTTAATATACAGTGTTCATTTTGTACATTAAAACGCTACTCAATTGCAGTGTGATGGCAGTACTTGAAATGAGTTAAATGCGTCGCTCCTGGCTACTGGTAGGAGTCAGGGTGAACTCACTGGCGAGGACTAGACATGTTTTATCTCTTAGCGTGCATGCAGACATGATGAGACCTAACTGAAAACAAACTATAAAAATGACCCTCCCCCGTTGGCAGCTACCCGTATACATCGTTGCTGTCGGTCAGAAACCTCTTATCTCCTTTATTCGAAGAGTTATCCGAAACATCAACGCTCGACTTGATCGTCACACAAACGCATCAGAAGTAGCAGATCCGCAAGCAGCCCGAAGCACGCAACGAAGCGACGCGATCCAAGCTCGTCGATCGCCCTACGTTTTCCTACTTTTGCGTTTTAATTCCCGAAAGAGTAACTAACCGTTTTGGGAACATGCGAGGGTTCCACCCCGACAGAGGCGATATAACTCCACATGGCCATAATTGTATTCCATTCCATTTAGTTTCATAATATAACGGGAAAATATCGCCGTCTGCGTGCGCGTAAAAAGATTTACACCTTCGAATGACACCAAAGGAGCAATGGAAACAGCTGTGTTTCGCTGCGAAACACTATTTGTTGGATTTATTGTTCGGGCGTCCAGGGAGGGTTGCGTGCGTGTGTGTGCGCGCGCGCACGCTTGTATGTGTGTGTTTGTGTGTGTGTTTGTGTGTGTGTGTGTGTGTGTGTGTGTGTGTGTGTGTGTGTGTGTGTGTGTGTGTGTGTGTGTGTGTGTGTGTGTGTGTGTGTGTGTGTGTGTGTGTGTGTGTGTGTGTGTGTGTGTGTGTGTGTGTGTGTGTGTGTGTGTGTGTGTACCTCTGTGTGCCAGACATACTAAAAGCCAGCAGAATGGAGCTGTAAAGGCCCAGGATGGAGGATGTCTGTGGGAGACATTCTGTTCAGGAGCTCTGATGCAACACAGGCAGGGCCAGGTCCAACTGAAAGGTCAAGAGGTGAACACAGATGGAGAGAGAGAAAGAGAGAGAGTGAGAGAGAGAGCGCTGGTTCTCAAACTTTGAAACGTGAAGGTCTCCCCTTGACACTGTACAAATGGAACGGGTCCATTTGGTTCTATTTGTACACGTTAGGGTCCATTTGGTTCCATTTGTTACACTGTCAAAGTTACAGATTGTAAAGGGCGATTTAGATGCCCATAAAGGATCCAAGAGAGAGTCCTTGAAATTCATTTTTTTTTTCTAAATTGACAAAAAACCAAATAACCATCTGTTTAGGAAAACGCTCTCCAAAGGACACCAACAGAGAGAGAGAGAGAGAGAGAGAGAGAGAGAGAGAGAGAGACACAGAGAGAGAGAGAGAAACAGAGAGAATGAAAGGTGAACAAGGGTTGAGAGGGGAAGTGAAATAGCAGCATGTTAAAATCTGTATAACCCAGGGGTCTTCAACAGAGTTACTACAGGGGGTCCTCCAAATCTTTGAGTGATAGATTATTTTTTCTCCTTTTTTATATTAACCACTTGGACCCTAGCGTCCATATTCTGAGAACTTTAGACAAAAATAGCCGATCTACAAGCTCACTGTGAGCTTGAACAGCCAACGTACCCAGGGGTGTCACAGCGGGGGGGGGGAGGCTAATTATTTTATATTTAAAGGAGTAGTTCACCCCCAAAATGACTTTTTTGCTATTGATTACTCACGCCATGGAGAGTAGAGTTCAATAATATTTTTTTGTCGCATTCCTAAGACAAAAATGTGATAACAATAAATTTACCCCCATTCGTTCCGGAATCAATGGGGGTAAATTTACTCGAATCAAATTTTTGTCTTAGGAATGTGACAAAAAACAAAAAATATTATTGAACTCTACTCTCCATGCCATGGCATGAGTAATCAATAGAAAAAAAGTCATTTTGGGGGTGAACTACTCCTTTAAGCTATTGGAAAAATAGCAGATTTACAAGCTCACTGCGAGCTTGTAGATCTGCTATTTTTGAAAAGTAGTGAAAATGTGTGCAAATCTTTGAATATAATATAATATATGTATTTTTTTAAGCAAACATTATGTAACTCAAATTTTGCTTCTGGGGGGTGTCCCTGGAACAAAATATTTTGAGATGGGAAACAGTTTTTTTTTTTTTTTTTTTTAAACCTCAGAAGGATTTGAAATATTCAAACACTTTTCAATAGTTAAAGCACAAAATAATGCGTAATAATGCGTTCCCAGTCCGCAGTGAATCCTTGTAGCCAGGGCCCAGAATTTGGTGCGACACCCCTGAACGTACCCCTCCTCCCCATCGTACCTCCTCCTCCTCCTCCAACGTCCCAAACCATCACAACCTCGCCCCTCTCGCTCTATCCCCAACAGTGACTGACAGGTGCTAATGGCGTCCACATTGTGGTTTTATCGACCCCATAATATACGCCTTTAACTTTTGGCCCCCGTCCCCTTCAAAAGGCATTTCAGGGGACCCCCCCCCCCCCCCTTCCCCCTCCCCCAATGCCCTCTGCACCCCTTGTGCAGCGGCCTCCGGTACTGCAACACCTGTAGCGCATGTCTCCCCCCCCCCCCCCCCCCCCGCTCGTAAACCCCGCCTCCTACTGTCTGCAACGCCTCCTGAAATGCCACCCACCCCACCAGCAGCCCCCCACCACAACACATGCTCTCGGCTAATTCAAAAGAAGAGCACTTCACCCACTTTCCACCAGTGGCGTCAGTTTAGAAAAAGCTAAGGTATGGCAACATGACTGGTGTCTTGCACGCGCGTGCAAGACACCAGTCATGTTGCCATACCTTAGAAACAGGCATGATACATTTATTTTAAGAAGTACATTCTATTTTTCCTCGGTTTCTACGGTTTCTTGGGCTGGATATGGCAGCCTTGAACGGGTTTTTCAAGTGCAGCTAAACTTGGCATGTTAGGAAACGTGCCACAATTAACAATAATGCATTGCACCTGTGCAGCTGACTTGCGGAACCTGGGAATATAGGCTACCATTTTGTCAAGATGCAAGTGTGGAGAATATAATTATAATAGCTTGTTAAAGTGACCATTTTGTCAAATTTTGCATTTGTAGTTATTTTACTGTAATTTAACAACATAATAACCAGCACAGATAGACAAAGACACATTCATGGATTTATATTTAAAAGTAACTTTTATATTCCCCCCTGGACCCAGGGTATGGCAGCTGCATACCCCTGCCATACCCAATTGACGCCCCTGCTTTCCAACATATATGCGTCAATCAAGAAACAAAATGAAACTTGAAGAATGAGTGCCCCAGTTATGGCCAAGATAAGATATGACTGCTTGGTAGCCATGTCTTAGCCAGGTCAGTCGCTAGCGTCTCAATTAATATCACATGCGTTTAGGGATATGGGACCAAATGCAAATATCATATCATGATTATTGTGACCAAAATAATTAATTATGTACCTCTTCTTTTCCTCAATTTAGTTGTGTCAATTAAGTCCTCCCCATAGACAATTGTGGTAAATGGTGCATTTTTATGGCGCTTTTATGCAAGGCGTTTTACAGAGATTGTGCATTACATTCACCCATTCACACATGTATACAGTACGTTCATACAGCGATGGCGGAGGAAACCATGCAAGGCACCAACCTGCTCACCGGGAGCAACGGACAACGTGTGGATGTTATGTGAAGTATTTAAAAAAAAAAAGTTACATTATCGTTTATCGTGATAAAAAACACTCACGATAATCGTATTGTGGATATTTAATTCATCGTGATATTGTCACGATAAATTGTACTGTACTACATTCTTTAATGTTATGTTCTCCACTTTTGTCTGATAAAATACTCAATCAAGTCCTCCGTCATGCACTGGGATCAATTCACCTTTTATTTGCAGAGCTGCATATCCGGTACCACTTAAACCCTCTATAATTGGTAAAAAGGTACTTATAATATACATACTTTATACAGTCTTCTTTTCACTCTCTATCAAATGTCTTTTGGCTAATGTTCCGCCACAGGATAATGGATTTTGAGTATTTGCGATAATGTCGTAAATCGCGATTTATTTTTTGTCACAATAATCGTGATATGACATGTTCCTATCGTCCCATCCCTGATGTGTCCTCGGTTACAGTTTACAGTATACAGTTTAGGCATTTAGCAGATGCTTTTAATCCAAAGCGACTTACAATAAGCAGATAAAAACATCTCTCTCTCTCTCTCTAGGTCGTCCTCAGACGAGCCTTAAGATAATATGTCAGTACATCAACAGCAATATAACAAATGCAAATGGATATCTATTCTTGAAAAAAACACAATATAATCATTAAAGAAAAAAGTTCTAAAAACCTAAAAAAACAAATGCTAACTAGCTTCATGTATGGTCATTGATTTTTCCAGTAGTTCTATGGGTTTAGGTGGAGTCTGAAAAGGTGAGTCTTCACTTCAGTCCACGGCGAAAGCTAGCGACTGAGTCCGTCGTTCTAAGTGCGACAGGGAGTTTATTCCACAACTTGGGGGCCAGGAGGGCAAACTGTCTCGGACGAGTGGATTTTTGCCCTGGGGTTTTTAGCGAGGGTTCTGTCAGCATCCCTGTGTTGGCTGATCTAAGTGAACGGGTTCCTGTGCTGTTTGCAGACCCCTGACCCTGCTGCCCGTCCAGAGGTACCGGGAGGCGTCCGAGGCCCTCAGGGAGCAGCTGACCAGCTACTGCGTCCAGGTGTGTGCCACCAGCATCCTCCACGACGCAGAGAGCCATCACTGGACCGACCCCAAACCCTTCTACGAGGTAAAACACAGAGCCACAAACTGGTTTAACCCATTCAGAACGGGTACACTATATTGTGTATCATTATTTTATGCTTTAACTATTGAAAAATAGCAGATGCGAGCTTGTAGATCTGCTATTTTTTGAAGAATCGTGAAAATTAGAATTTTGACCCGATTCTATAAGTGTCTTTTGAATCCTTCTAAGATTTTTTTTTTAAAATCTATGTTTCTATGTCAGCAATCTGGCCAGCCATCGTCAAAGAAAAGGTCCTTTTGACCTTTTCACTTAACTGGAGCTCAGTTAATCTGTTCTTGAGAGACTACTATGTCAGTGGTTCTCAAACCTTTTCATGTGAAGGACCCCCAAACTTATATGTATTTTGCCACAGACCCCCATCTCAAAATATTTAGTTCCAGGGACCACCCAGAAGCAAAATTTGAGTTACAAACGTTCGCTTTGAAAATACATAATCAAAGATTTGCACACATTTTCACAACTTTTTCAAAAATAGCAGATCTACAAGCTCGCAGCGCGGCACTCGGTGCCGCGCTGTGAGCTTGCATATCTGCTATTTTTCACTGGTTAAAGCATTCAATAATTCTAGGCCTATTAAAGTAACTAGTAAGACCCCTAAGGGCGACAAGCCACGCCATGTCTTGGCCATCTGGCCAGTGATGTATATTGGTCCAGTTACCCATATAGTATATTGTGGAGACTGAACCCAAACCAAGGCACAAGAGAGCAAAGACCGTGTTGCCAACTCGGGCATTTATTGAACAGTTCTTATTTTACAACAGCATTGTAATGCAACGTAGCATGAATGAACAACATAAATGTGAATAACTGAAATTGTCTTTTAATAAATCAACACAAGGTTTTCCCGGGACGGGGCTGTCGTTTCTCCTCTTCGTGGGGCGGCCAGGGGGGTAGGTAAGAGTTACTTTAAAGGGGTTTCCCTCCACAGGAAACAGGCGAGTATAATTCCATTGTATAGTCTCTCTTCCCCACCGGCGCTAGGTGAGTATAGTTCCTCTCTACAGGTGACAGGTAAAGTATTTCTTTCCCATAGGTAATAGGTGAGTATAGTTCTTTTCCACAGGTGACAGGTAATAGGTGAGTATAGTTCTTTTCCACAGGTGACAGGTAATAGGTGAGTAGGTGCCCGCTCTTACACAAATCCGTCTAATTCTCTATCTTCTAAATAAAATGAACACGGGGTATAATGGGCCTGGGGCCAGAGAATTTCCGGATACTAGTAAGGTTTTAAGGGAAGTGAGATATACTCAACAAAATAGGAATAGGGGTGGCTCGCTGGGGGTCCGGAAGGTAAGGCTGTGGTCTCCTTTTCCAGGTCCTTCTCCTCAGCTCGCCGAGTACACACTCTCCAGTGATAGGTACACACTCCACAGTGAGTCAGGTTTGCGCTCCTCATTGATCCAGGTACACACTCCTCAGTGTCAGTCCGCTCCCAGTCCATGCCTAGAAGTAATGAGTAGAAGGAACATTACTATAATGCACTTTACACAGTAACATGCGGTGGAGAGGGAAATATGGTGGCTCTTACCGCCTGTCTGCCCATGATCAGCTTGTCAGAGACTCCCAGCACAGACTGAAGGGGAGAGCGAGCTCAGTACTTATGCACCCCTGTGTTGGGTGGGGCCCACAGGTGCATACGCTTGTGCCTGATGAAGCGTGTGGGCCGGCAGGTAACGCCCGTCAATCACTTGGCCCACACAGTGTGTTGGTCTGCTAGGGCTCGCTCTCCCATCCAGGGTGCGCTTCTTTGACATGCAGGGCCTACCTGGCGGGCGGTGTCCGAACGAACCACCACACATCCCCCCCCTTAAGTTTGCTACTGGTTCGCAAACTTGCCGCTCTTCCTCATAGAGCCTGGACAGGGCATCGGCATGGGGAATATCCTTCCCTGGTTTATGCTCCACCTCAAAGTTGTAATCCTGCAACTCCAGAAACCAACGTGTTATTCTCTTATTAGTGTCCTTACTTTTAGCCATCCATTTCAATGGTGCGTGGTCCGTTATGAGAGTGAAACGCCTTCCCCACAAATAATAGCGTAGGTGGTGTATGGCCCACTTAATAGCAAGAGCCTCTTTCTCTATCGTTGCATAATTAAGTTCATGCTTTAAGAGCTTTCTGCTAATGAAGACTATTGGGTGCTCTTCGTCATCAATGACTTGCGAGAGCACGGCCCCGAGGCCTGTGTTCGAGGCGTCGGTGTGGAGTAGAAAATTCTTACCGAAGTCCGGGGTTTTTAGGACCGGCTCATCGCAGAGCTTCAGTTTGAGGCCTCGGAACACGGCCTCGGTCTCCTCTGTCCAGCGCAGCATATTGGGCCGACTTTGTCGGGTCATCTCGTACAAGGGAGCTGCAAGGGTAGCATAGTTATTTATGAACTTGTTATAGTAGGACATGATTCCCAAGAATGACTTTAACTGCTTCTTGCTGACGGGTTTGGGCCACTCGCGTATACGCTCCACTTTGCGTAATTGGGGTTTTACGCACCCGCGCCCAATAGTGAAACCCAAATATTCGGCCTCATACAGACCTATCCGGCACTTCTTGGCGTTGGCGGTCAGACCCGCTCGTCGGAGAGCTCCCAGGACTGCTTCGATGTGATGGAGGTGATTCTCCCAGGTGCTGCTGTGGATCACAATGTCATCTAAATATGCGGCGGCATAGAGATGATGGGGCCTTAATACTCGGTCCATGAGTCTCTGAAATGTTGCGGGGGCACCGTGTACCCCGAACGGTAAGACAGTATATTGGAACAGCCCTTCAGGGGTAGAGAAGGCTGTTTTCTCTTTGGTTTCTTTTGTAAGGGGCACTTGCCAATAGCCTTTTGTCAAATCGAGGGTGCTTACAAATTGAGCGGGGCCCAGCCGCTCGATTAATTCATCTACCCGGGGCATGGGGTAAGCATCAAAATTTGAAATCTCATTTAATTTACGGAAATCATTGCAGAACCGGATTGTGCCGTCCGGCTTGGGGACCAGCACAATGGGACTCGACCAGGCACTGTGTGACTCCTCTATAATTCCCAGTTGTAGCATATTTGTTACCTCCTCTTTTACAGCTCCTCGCCGGGCCTCTGGGATACGGTACGGACGTTGTCTCACTATTTTCCCCGGGGTTGTTTGGATGTCGTGCGCAATAGCGTGGGTACGGCCCGGCAGTTCTGAGAACCGGTCCGCATTCCTGCTCAGAAGCTCACGTATATCTTGCACCTGAGCTGGGGACAGTTCCTCTCCAATAGGGACTGGAGGCGGGTTCTGAGAGGAGAGAGTGGTTAGTAGGGCCGGGAGAGCGACAGGAGGCACAACGTGCCACTTTTTCAGCAGATTAATATGGTAAATTTGCATAGTTTTCCGCCGCCCTATTTGGCGCACGCGGTAGTTGACCGGGCCCAGTTTCTCCATAATTTCGTATGGCCCTTGCCATTTTGCGAGAAATTTACATTCGCTCGTGGGAATGAGCACCAGCACTTTTTCGCCCACCTCAAAGCTCCGCAGCGTGGCGCCTCGGTTGTACACCCTGCACTGGGCGCGCTGCGCTTGTTCCATGTGTTCACGAACGAGCGGCCAGATCTTCTTGGCTCTCTCCTGTAATTGTTCAACATGGTCAATGACAGAACGATGTGGGGAAGGTTGGCTTTCCCATGTTTCCTTTGCTATATCCAACAGCCCCCGTGGCTGCCGTCCATATAGCAATTCAAACGGGGAGTACCCCGTAGACGCTTGAGGCACCTCCCGTATGGCGAACAACACCAGCGGAATCAAGCGATCCCAATCTTTGCCATCTATATCTATCAACTTTTTTAACATCTGCTTTAAACTTTTATTAAAGCGTTCCACTAATCCGTCCGATTGCGGGTGAAAGATAGAGGTCTTTATTTTATCTATTTTAAGCCATTTATAGAGTTCGGTGATGACGCGAGACATGAAACATGTGCCTTGATCCGATAAAATGGCATCGGCTATTCCGACCCGGCTGAATAGCATGAAGAGCTTGTGCGCCACTGCTCTGGCTGTAGCGGCTCTCAGGGGTATTGCCTCGGGGTACCGAGTTGCATAGTCTAGTATTACCAATATATATTTGTGTCCCCGAGCCGATTTGGGGAGGGGGCCGACTATATCCATACCAATGCGGCTGAATGGGGTGGAAATGATAGGCATAGGTATGAGAGGGTTACGTTGGAAAGGACGGGGTGCGGTGAGCTGGCATACACCGCAGCCTTTGCAGAAGTCCTCTACTGCTCGTTTTATGCCTGGCCAATAAAACCGTGCATTGATGCGATCGGTGGTTTTCTTCACGCCCAGGTGCGCCCCCAGCTGGTGCGTGTGGGCCAAATACAATACTCTGGTGACATATTCTTTTGGCACGAGCAGCTGTTCTATCACGTCCCCAGTGTTGTTCCGCCACCCTCTATACAGTAAATCCCTCCGCACAAAGAAATAGGGGGAAATTAATTCACTCACCCCTTCACATAGTTTCCCATCAATCGCGCTGACGTTCCTCCGAGCATTTTCCAGGTTCGGATCGTTCCACTGTTGTGTGGCGAAGTCCCCTCTGAGCGGAGAGCTCTCATCCTCCTCTTCGGGGAAGTCAGGCCACGCCACCGGCTCTGGCTCTTCTGACGAGGTGCCCCGCGGCGCTTCCTCCGCCTCGGGTGCATCTCCCTGCAGCTCCTCGTCTGGAGAGGGTTCGCTCTCTGGTCCCTCTGAGTCGGCGCGGAAGACCGGGCACGCGGGCAATGGGTTCCTCCAACGGGGGCCCGGCCGGATCTTTCTTCTTCGCCGCGGCCGCGGCGGTCCTCTGCCCCCCGGGTTCCAATGTCTCTCAAACAGCACACAGTCCGTGCCGATGAGCAGTGGGACCGGTAGGTTAGGTACAATTCCAGCTTCCACTTCGACATCTCCTTTGGTGGATTGGACGCGTATCAGCGTCGTTGGGTAGGAGCGCACATCCCCATGCACACAGCTGACCGGCATACGGCTGGAGGTGGGACGCCCGGCATGCTCAGCGTGTACCAGCGTGACGACGCTCCCCGAGTCGAGAAGAGCCTGGGTGTCCACTCCGTCAATTCTCACCGGCAGGTTGGAGTGGCGCCGCCGCTGGCTCCCGGAGTGAAGGCAGGGGCGTCGGCCGTCGGAGGCGGCGGTGGCGGATGGCATGGATACGTCCCGGTCTCGGTCCGGGCAGGACCATGCGATATGATCCGCTTTCCCGCAGACGTAGCACCGGCGTGATGTCTGCGGTTGGCTTCGGGCAGTCCGCTCTGTGGCGGCTCGTCTCGTAGTAGTAGGCGACAGGGGAGTAGCCGGAGGCCGCGAGCGGTCCCGGTTGTAACGTGCCTCCCCCGTCCCTCTGGGAATCTCTGACTTTGTGCTTCTCATCATCTCTGTACTCACTTGGTGATTTTCCAGGAGCGCAACCAGGGCCTCCACGGAATTTGGGCTCACCTGTGAGGCATAGCGGCGGGCATCAGGCGGCAGGGAACGTATACATTTGTCTATGACAATTCTCTCAATCAGTGGCGGGTCACCGGCCGTAGTCAGCCACCCATGAGTTAGGCGGAGGAGAGCGGCTATTTGGGGCCGAGGCGGCAGCGCCGCTTGCATGTTCCACCCATGGAAGCGCTGGGCTCGGGCCGGCATACTATAACCTTGACTAGCCAAGATAGCTGCTTTCAGGCGCCTATATTCACGGGCCTCTGCCAGGGGTAGGTCACGGCACACACGTTGGGCTTCTCCTGAGAGGAAAGGAGCGATGATGCTGCCCCAGTCGGGGACGGGCCATCGTTCCCGGGCAGCGGTGCGCTCGAACACCTCCAGGAAGGCTTCAATATCATCATCGGGGGACAGTTTCGTTAACACTTCTCCAGGCGAACGTGTGGGATTAACGTTTTGGTCAATTTGGATTTTCTCTATTAATTTAGTCACCGCTTGCTGTAATTCGGCCTGGCTCTGTAACAGAGCGTCTAGGGCCTGTGTGGTTGTCATATTGCGTCTAGGTGAGGTTCAGTACCCGTATTCTGCACACCATGTGTGGAGACTGAACCCAAACCAAGGCACAAGAGAGCAAAGACCGTGTTGCCAACTCGGGCATTTATTGAACAGTTCTTATTTTACAACAGCATTGTAATGCAACGTAGCATGAATGAACAACATAAATGTGAATAACTGAAATTGTCTTTTAATAAATCAACACAAGGTTTTCCCGGGGCGGGGCCTATCGTTTCTCCTCTTCGTGGGGCGGCCAGGGGGGTAGGTAAAAGTTACTTTAAAGGGGTTTCCCTCCACAGGAAACAGGCGAGTATAATTCCATTGTATAGTCTCTCTTCCCCACCGGCGCTAGGTGAGTATAGTTCCTCTCTACAGGTGACAGGTAAAGTATTTCTTTCCCATAGGTAATAGGTGAGTATAGTTCTTTTCCACAGGTGACAGGTAATAGGTGAGTATAGTTCTTTTCCACAGGTGACAGGTAATAGGTGAGTAGGTGCCCGCTCTTACACAAATCCGTCTAATTCTCTATCTTCTAAATAAAATGAACACGGGGTATAATGGGCCTGGGGCCAGAGAATTTCCGGATACTAGTAAGGTTTTAAGGGAAGTGAGATATACTCAACAAAATAGGAATAGGGGTGGCTCGCTGGGGGTCCGGAAGGTAAGGCTGTGGTCTCCTTTTCCAGGTCCTTCTCCTCAGCTCGCCGAGTACACACTCTCCAGTGATAGGTACACACTCCACAGTGAGTCAGGTTTGCGCTCCTCATTGATCCAGGTACACACTCCTCAGTGTCAGTCCGCTCCCAGTCCATGCCTAGAAGTAATGAGTAGAAGGAACATTACTATAATGCACTTTACACAGTAACATGCGGTGGAGAGGGAAATATGGTGGCTCTTACCGCCTGTCTGCCCATGATCAGCTTGTCAGAGACTCCCAGCACAGACTGAAGGGGAGAGCGAGCTCAGTACTTATGCACCCCTGTGTTGGGTGGGGCCCACAGGTGCATACGCTTGTGCCTGATGAAGCGTGTGGGCCGGCAGGTAACGCCCGTCAATCACTTGGCCCACACAGTGTGTTGGTCTGCTAGGGCTCGCTCTCCCATCCAGGGTGCGCTTCTTTGACATGCAGGGCCTACCTGGCGGGCGGTGTCCGAACGAACCACCACAATATGGAGATATGCTGTGAGAGCCCAAACATGCTTACACAGTTATTCGTTATGCGAAAGTCCTATGACGTCTCTGATATCTGACATCATACATACAATCCCTTTTATGCCCATATATCTGTAGAACCAGATATGGGCTGTCTTCCTCCATATATGGGCATTCCCATATGAAGTCCTGTTAGATATGGGCTTAATATTGATGACATTAGGGATCTCCATATATGAGCATTTTACTTACCTCATTCATAGAGGCGAGTGCCTATATTTGCTGTGCCGCAAGCTACGAAAAATCACCCGCGTTCCGGTAAAGATTATACCGCTTTATCGCCGCATAACATTCATGTTCTGCGTGAGCACTTCATTCATGGTCAGCCAAGTAGTCACGTGTCCATCCATACACACAGATGTCTGTGGAATGAATATTTTACCGAAGGGAAGAATCACAAACCGAGGGGTCGACGTTGGGGAGAGTCTGGGGGTCCCTGGTCTGTCTGGACCGGAAAACAAAGCAGCCCTGAGCCGACAGCCCTGGGAAGAGAAGAGAGAGAGAGACAGACCCAGACAGGGGTGTCACACCAAATTCTGGGCCCTGGGAGCTTTAACTATTGAAGAATAGCAGATCTACAAGCTCGCAGCGCGGCACCGAGTGCCGCGCTGCGAGCTTGTAGATCTGCTATTTTTGAAAACGTACTACATTTGTGCATTTGGTCCCCCCCCCCCCCCCATTGTGACGCCCCTGGAGCCAGACAGAGAGGAGAAGAGAAGCCATGCCTGACTGACAGTCCTGACAACTCTTGAGGCCCACCAACACACACCACATGTCACTGGCTGGACTATACATACACAGAGGAGGCACGCACACACACACGCACGCACGCACGCACGCACGCACACAAGCGCACGCACGCACGCACGCACGCACGCACGCACGCACGCACGCACGCACGCACGCACGCACGCACGCACGCACGCACACACACACACACACACACACACACACATACTGTATATATATATACACCTGCACACAGCAGGTCTGTCTAACCCCTGTGACCTAAGGAAGCAGGAGAAGAAAAAAAGGGGGGGGGGGGGGCAAACGGCAGGCAGCTGGGACGAGAGAGAGAGAGAGAGAGAGAGAGAAAGATAGAGAGAGGGGGGGTCAGTTGGTTTAACCCATCAAGACCAGACAAATCCATAAAAAAAATCTTCAAAATCCTAATTGTTTTCTGAAAAACGTACTTTTCTTTATCTGCGGTGCTCAAGGTTTTTAATGTCAAGGACCCCTAAGATTATAATGTATTTGACCGCGGACCCCCTCATCTCAAAATATTTTGTTCCAGGCATTTGAGTTTTTCGCTTTAAAGGAGTAGTTCACCCCCAAAATAACTTTTGTTCTATTGATTACTCATGCCATGGAGACTTGAGTTCAATAATATTTGTTTGTATATGTCGCATTCCTACGACAAAAATGTGAGTAAGTAAATTTACCTCCATTGATTCCGGATGGGGACCCGAATGCGTTTGGGTCCCCAAACTCAAGTCTCCATGGCGTGAGTAATCATTAGAAGAAAAAAAAAACATTTTGGGGGTGAACTACTCCTTTAAAAGGATACACATTCAAAGATCTGCTCACATTTTCACTCTTTTCTTTTCAAAAATAGCAGATCTACCAGCTCATAGCGCGGCACTCGGTGCCGCGCTATGAGCTGGTAGATCTACTATTTTTGAATAGCCCAAAGTAATGGTCAAAGTGGTTACGTGACACAGATGGCGTTGGCGGTCTAAACGGTTTAAGGGCATGAAAGTACGGGACGTTTTTTCGGGGGGGCCCTGTCCTGCCTGCCTGCCTGCCTGTTTCCCAGACTCCGTCCCGGACCAGTGCAGACTGCAGACAGCTGGATCCCCCAGAGACCCTGAGGCACCGCGTCCCAGATGTTCTCAAAGAGAGGCCGCTGGAAAGAGAAAAAAAAGAAAAGAAAAAGTAACTAAGTACATGTACTCCAGCGGAGCGGAGGTGTGTTTTGGGCAGGGGCGTGCTGGGCCCCTGATTCAGCCCGGGAAAAAGAGTTGGAGAGGCCCTCATTGCGCGCTATAGAGAGAGATCTCTCTCTCTCTATAGCGCTGCTGCTGCTACTCAAAGATTTGCCATTTCAGATCATGACAAGTGACAAGCCAGTGCGGGCCAATTACTGTACACGATTTATATTTCGTCGTTGTCGGGTGGAAACCTTGTATGTCCAAAACCGTTTGTTTTGTGTTTATCATTTTAAAAATGATTTAAACTAGTGAAAACAGCCGATCTGCTGTTTTCACTACTTTTGGGCCTTGTGTGATGAAGCAGGGCTTTGCTTTGCGAAAAAATGTATACTTTTGAAACTTGGAGATACGAGGTTTCTGCCCAAAATGGAACGAAGGCCGACATTTTAATTTTTTCCGGCCGGCCGTTCGGGAGTTGTCCCACTTTTCCCAATGGCCAGCACGTCCCTGGTTATGGTGGTGGGGGATGAAAAGAACTGAGAGGAGAGAGAGAGAGAGAGAGAGAGAGAGAGAGAGAGAGAGAGAGAGAGAGAGAGAGAGACTTTTTTTGACTTTTAACAAAACTTTTATTACAAAAAACATTTTACAATCCAGTCTTTTTTTTCACAGATACATGTCCATTCACTTACTTAAAAAATATGTTAAATATTAAATTGTCTTCTATCACAGAACATAAGGCATCCTTATAACACCACTTTTCAATGAATTCATCAGTGTTGTTCATTCCTTTAAAAAAGAGAAAATCAATGCGAATTCGGGCTTTCACCAGAGACACAAGAATAGGCAGCGCATCTTGCCCTGCCTTATCCTCTACTCTATTTTTCCTGCTACTGTAAATGGCCATTTTGGCTTCTCCTATAACCAGATTCAGTAGTTGCCATTTTACACTGTCAGTTTTTCTGTAGCCTGCCCCCATTATAAAAGCAGTCTTAGACCACTTTTCACCAAACCACATAAACACATTTTCCAGCATAATAAAAAGATCACAAAGTCTTTTACAGTCGTAAAAACAATGAAAAACTGTCTCTTTATCTTTGCAAAAGGGACATTCACTTGAAACAGTAGTATTGATCTTAGCGATATACTCATTCACAGCAATGGCACCGTGTAGGATCCTCCACTGTAAATCCCCAGTTCTTTTTCTGATAGGTGGTTTATATAAAACCCTCCAAACTGGTTTCACCTCACTGTCTACTTCCAGCTTTTGTCTCCATACAGTATCAACCCTTCCAATCAGTTTGGTTTTATTCAATGCTTTGACACAACATTTGTACAACATTTTTCCTTTAGCTGTGAATAAGTCTATCACTTTACATTCTTCAAGATTGAAAGGAGACCCTGAACCCCCCTCCAGATCTGGCTCAAAACCCAGTTCTGGAAAAGGATCACCCTCGTCAGGAGCCTCTACCCCCACACTGTACTCTTGCAACATTTCCACCTCTTCCTTAGTCAGTCTTTTCAACCATAAATTCAACATTTTTTTAGACTGTCGTAAAGACCTCAACCCCAGAAATGAGGCAAAAGCCTGTGCGTTGCTCAAATCAGGACCAGCTATTTCTACAATGTTCCTCAATCTGACAGCTCCAGAGGTACAAAGCATTTTGTTTAAACCTGGTGTAGAATTGTCCTGTATATCTAATTTGGCTCCATTAATGAGGGGCTCTTCAAGTAACCAGTGTAAGGAACACGTGGGTTCTAAGGACCTCCATTTAAAACAGTTCCATGATTTAAAAACTGCTTGATAAAAAGGAGGTAACCCATACATGTTTAATCCAGTACAGTCCGTTAAAAAAAGAGAGGAGTCTAAACCTAGACCAGCTGTTCTTTGCAAAATGATATTAGCAGCTTCTCGCCACACAACGTCTGTTGGGCCTGTAAGAAAACGCTGTGCAAACTGTATTCTAAAGGCTGCTATTCTACTCTCTATGTGAATCAGACCTTGTCCTCCCTCCTCTTTTGGTAGAAACAAGACACTTTGTGGTACCCAGTGTAATTTGTCCCAGAAAAAATCCACTAAAATTGATTGCACCTTTTTTACCAAACCTCTAGGTGGCTCCATACAGGCCAACCTGTGCCATAGAGCAGAAGCCACTAAGTTGTTAATAATAAGTACTCTACCTCTGTAGGACATTTGTGGTTTTAGCCATTTCCATTTATTAAGCCTTCCTTCTACCTTCTCTAGAACACCTTCCCAGTTCTTTTGAATGATGGTGTCATTTCCAACATACACTCCAAGATATTTTAATCCATCTTTTTTCCATCTCAACCCCCCTGGTAAACTAGGCAGCCCTTCTTTCCAACTCCCAACTGCCAGTGCTTCACTTTTTTCCCAGTTGACTTTAGCAGATGATAATAATCCAAACTCTTTTACAATCTCATCTAGTCTCTTTATCTCTTCTTTACTTTTAATCATAATGATTATATCATCTGCATATGCAGATACAATATATTTTTTCTTACAATCTTTTAAAATCAGACCTTCAATGCTACTCCTGATTTTGCATAACAGTGGTTCAATAGAAAAAGAGTACAGCATTCCACTAAGACTGCAGCCCTGACGTACCCCTCTACCCACTTTGAAAGGGGCACTTAGGCCTCCATTAATTTTGAGTACACTCTCAATGTCTTGATACAACACCCTGATCATGGCTATTAGACCTGGACTGAGGCCAAACCTCTGGAGAGTCCTCCAGAGGTAAGGTAGCTCAATCTTATCAAATGCCTTTTCTTGATCCAGCGAAATTAGACCAATATTGATGCCCAATGAACTAGAGATGTCCAAAATATCTCGAATTAAGGACACATTGTCCAGGATGGACCTACCAGGCACGCAATAAGTCTGGTCTTGATGTATAACAAGGTCCATCACTTCTCTCAGTCTGTTGGCCAACGCTTTTGACAAAATCTTGTAGTCCGTACAGAGAAGCGATACAGGCCGCCAATTTTTGATCTCTTGGAGATCTCCTTTCTTTGGCAACAGAGTTATTACTGCTCTCCTGCAGCTTAAAGGTAGCAACATGTCTTTAAAGCTTTCGTTGAAAACATTCAAAAGCTCCTCACCCAGCTCGCTCCAGAATTCTTTGTAGAACTCCACTGGGAGGCCGTCGATCCCAGGGGACTTTCCCCCCTCCATGCTCTGTAGGGCTGTTAGAAGTTCTTTTGACCCCAGCGGTACTCCATGCTCATCGCTGACATCTTCTGGAACTTTAGGCAAATTGTCACAGAATTGATCAAACAGTTCATCATTGTCCTCATATTCACTGCAATAAAGCTCAGAGTAAAAGTCCACTGCTCTTCTCCGAATGTCTTTTGAGTCTCTGAGCTCCTCTCCTTCTTCAGACCGCAAAGCATGAATTAATCTGCTCTGCCCGTTCTTCTTCTCAAGGCCAAAAAAGAATTGTGATGGTGCGTCCATTAGCGTTGCACTTTGGAACCGTGATCTGACCAGTGCTCCCTGAGCTTTGGTGCCTAGTAGGTCTCTAAGAGCAGAATTTTTAGCCTTGAGGTCCTCAATATGACCTCGATTTCCAGTGGAATCTACAAGAAACTGCAGTTCCACTATTTCAATCCCTAGATCTTCTATAGATCTGGTGATGTCTCGTGTGACATTGAGAGTGTACTCTTGACAGAGCTGCCTTATCTCCACTTTCCCACAATCCCACCACTGTCTCAGAGAATTATAGTCTTCTTTTCTGTCCTTGAAAATTCCCCAAAAGAAACGAAAAACATCTTTAAAATGTTCATCATTTAGTAAAGCGGTGTTAAAATGCCAATATGCACTCCTTGGTTTTAAGTTACTGATTAAAACGACACACTCAACCATACAGTGATCAGTAAAACCAACAGGAAATATTCTGCACCTTTTAAAGGTGTTAAAATGATGATCAAAACAATAAAACCGGTCCAACCTAGCAAGAGAAATTAGATTATCCCTACTATGAGCCCAAGTGTATTGTCTTATGTCACCATTAAAACTTCTCCACACATCATTTAGATCATATGTTTCTATCAATTTCTTCAGTGCACTTTGTGATGCTCTATGGGGTTCCAAATGATTCCTGTCATAACAATCATTTTCTGTTGAGTTAAAATCTCCACCCAAAAATAATAGATCCTCAACATCAACTTGACTTAATCTAGTGCTTAATGTTTGCAAAAATAATACTCTTTCAGGACCCGTATTAGGAGCGTACACATTAATGAACATCAGATTAAAAAAATCAAAAACTGCTCTCACCACCAACAGCCTACCCTCCACAACCTGTTCTATTTCAATAGAAATTGGAGTGAAATTTTTCGAAAAAAGAATGCCCACCCCCCCACTGGTTGTGCTCTTGTGACTGAGCACCACTTCCCCCTCCCACTCTCTTTTCCAATCACACTCATTTAAGCAGTCACTGTGGGTCTCCTGTACAAACATCACCTCAGTTTTCCTAATTTTCATTAATTCATACAAGAGAGACCTTTTTGCTAAATCTCTTGCCCCATTTAGATTCAATGTACTGATATTAAAATGACTCATAGCAAGAAATAATAAAAGCAAACAAAAACATAACACTAATCTATTGTACACAGGGTGTAAAAACTTATTCATCATCATCACATCCATCATTTAGCTCTGATCTGACTCTTGAAACAAGTTTCTTTAACCTGGCGACTTCAGGCTTAGTAAAGCCTCCTTCCTCTTTGTTACCCAAGTGACGTCGTACAGACTCAGAGAAACACTCTCTATCAGAGAAATAGTCCTCCACTTTCACTCCCCTCAAATTTTTAGTTTTCTGTAAGAACAACTGTATTTTTCCAACAGTGTAATCTGCCTTCATCTCTTGACTAGCAGTCATGGAATCAGAGTAATCACTCTCGCTGTCTGCAGCATACACACTTGAATCAGACTCCGCTACCTGTTTAGCTGCCTCAGTTGTGGATTTGCTAGCTATTCCTTTTTTTGCCCTTGAGCTTCCCTTGTTACCTTTGCCTTTCCTTTTTAATGGCATTTTAAAGACAACATTTTCATTATCCATTTCAACTTCTTCCCCTCCCATCATTACATTTTCTGCAGGGCTGATTACATTCTGCTTTACAGTAAGCACAGAAGGTGAGCCAAACACCATCCCTGTGCCAAAAAGCGGACCTTTATTTTCCTCCTGTCCTTTCTCACTCACTTGACTGTCCTGCTGCATGTCACTTTTCGCCCCCTTTCCTGTCTCACTCTCCTGAACAGCACTTGTCTCCTCCTGTCTTGTTTCACTCACAAGGCTGTTTCCCTGTATGTCACTTGTCCCCCTCTGTTCTGTCTCGCTCACCTGGCTGTCTTGTTGCATGTCCCCTGTCCCCCCCTGTCCTGTCTCAGTCTCACCCTCTTGACTGTCTTGCTGTACATCTCCTGTCTCCCCCTGCTTTTCCCCACTTTCAATATTTTCCTCTGTTGCATTAATCTTTTCTGGACAACCCCTGGCTAGGTGTCCACTGGATTTGCAAAAAAAACATTTCATCTGTTCAGATGTTGCAAAAATCACATAGTCAAAGTCATCAATTCTCAGCTTGAAAGCCAAGTTCAAATCCCCACTCTTGTGCAGAATCATATTTAACTGCCTTCTGTGTGACACGACATGCTTTAATTCAGGAGATTTACAGCCTGAATGGACTTTTTTAATTTGGCCAATAATCTTACCATGTCGGGATAATTCCCGTGTCAACACTTCATCTCTAATGAATGGAGGGACATTAGAAATGATCACCTTCTTTGCTGTAGTAGCAAGAGGCGCAACAGGAACAAACGTGTCCTTTATAACAATGCCGTTCTCCACCAGCGTGTTTGCTTTGTCAACACTGTCAACAAAAATCACAACAGCATTATTCATCCGTGCCGCGGATTTAACGCTGCTATTACCGACCACCTTCCCGATCGCCAAACTACACTCCTCTACTGAGAACTGAAACTTTGATGCGATCTTCACACCGTGCTTTCTTGTTAAATTAACAAACTCCATAATCGCGTCGCGTTAACCGTTTATGCGCACCGACCAGCGTGCGCTGGTCGGCTGCAGCACACACACTTAACACACACAAACACCACCTCCTCCCAAAGCCTGGCGATTTACACCTTTAACAATAAAAACTATAAACTCACTATTCACATGCAGTATGTCGATAAAGAGATAGATAGAAAAAAGATAGAAAAACACTCGCAAACACCTCTCAAACAAACGCTCAACACGCAGCCTCCTTCCACTCAGAGAGAGAGAGAGAGAGAGAGAGAGAGAGAGAGAGAGAGAGAGAGAGAGAGGCGGGGGGTGAGGAAGTTGCCAAATGATATAGTCAGTTTATCATTTACAGTTCATCTAACTAATCAATATAAAACCACCAACCGTCACGTCGCATACACAAACTTTAGAAGGCAGTCGTAGCCAATCAGGAGGGAATATGGGAAATGACCACTGGTGGCATGGGAGCTGGAGCCTGGTCTGGTCTGGGTTTGGTTTCCGTGGAGACCAGCGGCGGAGGATGTGGCCTAATCCCGGACACGCAGCTCGGTCACGCTCTGCGTCCAACGCAGATCTCTGAATCACTGGTTCTCAACCTGTGGGTCGGGGCCCCCAGGGGGGGTCCTCAAATCATTTTGGGGGGTCCCCAGATGATTAACTTAAATGTGCTGTGCAATATCGTTTTCTCACTCAACAGTAAATAAAGCAACATACATTTTAAGTGTATAGAGGGTATCTGCACATTTCTAAAGTGACAATTTAAGATCTTTTTAATACCTCTAAAATGGCAAATTAAACATTCGCCAAATTGTCAAATATTAGAGGCAGAGATTGTGAAAACAGCAGATCTACATGCTCACAACGCCTCGCGTTTGTTTTGGGGGTCGCGGCCTGAAAAGAGTATGCAAATGCATAAAGTGAATGGCAAATCGAGTGGCAAAGTGAGTTTAACGTTGTTTAACGTTGTATAAAGCAATCAGAAATGTTCTGTTTGAATTTTTTGTTTTTATTCAACCAAACTACGGTACTGACCACTGTCAGCAATATGTGCCACTTCTGGGGTTTGAGCACCTGCCCTCTCAGTCCTCTCTGCACGGCCCTGCTTTTCAAGTAGTCACAGACAGAGATGGACAAAGTAATCCTGGTCAAATTTACTCCACTGACTTGCTTTTAAATGTACTTAAGTATTCAAGAGTAAAAATCCTTAAAGAGGTGGTGCCATGATTCCCCCCCCCCCCCCCCCCTATAAAACATGATTATCAGGTATTATGATTATACTAGGAGGAAGATATTTTCCAAAAAAGTATACAGAAAGAGTTAAAATTGGGTTTTTATGTGGCCACACCCCCAGTTCATTAAGTATGCATGGATGGCATGGTGGGTGGTGACCCAGCTGATATAGCCACACCCCACAGTGTTGGGTGAATGGTAAATAGGGGAGGAGTTGATACTGTGACATACTTAGTATCTGTGTTTTTTAACTGACACTTTTCACCACAAGGTGGCAGCTTCCAAGAGAAAACAAACAAATACTAAGAGAATACATCATTTCTCAAAAAAGAAATACACCAGGGGGTCTAATGAAGTACTTTCAACCTCCTAGACACATGAAAAACAGAAAAAGTACAAAACTATGGCACCACCTCTTTAACTTATTCAATGCCATTTGTGTCCAGTTAGCTCAGTCGGTACTTACAGAGCTCCTGCCTTTGGACCACAAGGTTATGGGTTCAATTCTGGGCACCGCCAACGCAGCGAATAAGTAGCACGGCTTGGGGTGCGGCAAGATGTGTGGCAAATACTGGCGCTCCACCTCAGCAATACATCTCCCAGGGGTCTTGTAATGGGGACAGACTCCCGCGTGTTACCGGCTGATACCGACAATAAGCCACTCCCGACCTACTTTATTCAATGCCATTGACGATTGACGAGATATGCGTCAGCTTGTAAATCGTCTATTTTCAGAAGGTTTTATGCATTTTATACATTTGAAAGATTCATACCGATAGTTTTGTACTTTTACTCAAGTGAATATTGAATTCCAGACTTACAGTATCTCTACATTACACCATTACTACTTTTACTTAATTAAAACATTTAAAACCACTGGTATGGAGTAGGGTAGCTGCAGCGCCTCTACAGCCACTTGTCCGGCCTTATGGCATGGGACTCTGGGAGTTACTGTTAACACATTGCCTGCCCCACGTTTTTTATTAAACTCTTCCAAAACATGTCAGGGTTTTGGAGCATTTTGACTAATTTTCAATGAATATTTAAAAAATGTGTTTCTTAGCTATGAACAAATGGAGTATACCGATGGAAAGATGAAGAAATATACTTTTACCAATAAATAAATGGGGTTTAAATGTTGTTTCCTGATTTTTCCCTGATTTTTTAAGTGACTACTGTACTGGCCCAACATGGGCTAATTTGAATAAAAAAGCCTAAAAAAAGCCTTTTTATGAAACCAGCATGAATAAGTCGCTTATTTAGTTTCAAGCCAATAGATGGCGCTGTGGTACTGTGTGCTCACTCAACACACGCACACACACTCACTCACACTCACATGCACGCGCATGTCTCAAGCAACAAGGAAGGTCACGTGATTTCTCAGATAATGAAACCATGACATTTTAGGGTAAATGAAACCAAGTGCTTACACACACACACACACGCACACACACACACACACACACACACACACACACACACACACACACACACACACACACACACACACACACACAGACGAGCCCCCCCAGCTGATCCCTGTGTTCAGTGGCGTCAGTTCAGAACAAGCTAAGGTATGGCAACATGACTGGTGTCACCAGGCATGTTGCCATACCTTAGCAACAGGCACGATGAAAAGTACATTTTTATTATTTCCCCCTGTAGCCAAGGTATGGCATTGGCAGCTGCATACCCCTGCCATACCCAATTGACGCCCCTGCCTGTGTTATGTCACGTGATTTCTTAGCTAACGGAAACTCAGATCGATGCAGAGAAAAGTTTGCTGGACCATTGGATCATTTTCCTTACTGTTGTTTAGCCACATGGATTATAGTTTTACGAGCCAGCAGACTGTTTGTTTATCAATGGAATATCTTTACGAGCCAGGAGTGCACTGGGGGGGAGGAGGTGACAGTGTATCAGGTAGGACCCTGGTTTTTTCCGTTTTTTTCATTGTGTGTCGTGTCGTATGGATGGATGTTGTTTTGCTGCGTGTGGCCAGGGGTGTCCCACCAAAATCTGGGCCCTGGCCACAAGGATTCACTGCGGGACCCCCATGATTGTTCTTCATAGGGGGGATTTCAAAAATAGCAGATGTACAAGCTCGCAGAGTGCCGCGCTGTGAGCTTGTAGATCTGCTATTTTTCAATAGCTAAAGTATAAAATAATTATGTCCCCTCCACCTTGGGCCCTAGTAGTGTAGGGTTTCCACTCGCACTCCCCCCTTGTGACACCCCTGTGTGTGTGCGCGTCCTCCTCTCCCACTATAAATACAGAGTGCCTTCACCTAAATACACTCAAATCTAAACAAATTCTACTGTCATCTCTAGGCTATCAATCAACTATCTAAACTCTAACTCTAACTATAAATATCCTATATTCAAATCTCAACCAGCCTCCCAACCGATCTTTTTTTTTTCTTTTTTCTCCTCAGCTGGCTAGCTGGCTAGCCTGGCTTGTCGCGTCTAAAACAGCTGCAGACTTTTTCTCCCTCTCTCTCTGTTGTATTTGGATTGCCTGATAACATGTATTTCAATGCAGTTTTTTGACCTTTTTTCTTCATTCACGTGAATGACCTGGTTCCCTTTGATGTTGCCCTACTGTATTAAGTCACAGGCAGCACGAGAGCACCATCAATTGTAAAACAATGAAAAGACTATAGAACGTTTATAAACGGGCTGGGCGGTAAATAGCTGGGCAAAATAGAACGTTTATAAACGTGCTGGGCGGCAGATGAGTTAAGGATGTGTGCTCTTTGTATTATAATTATTTAATCATTTTATGTGTCGTGTTAATGTCATGTATTTTTTTTTTGGTATGGTGTTGTATTCTCTTTTCTTTTCTTTTTATTTTCTTGTTTTGTCTGTAAGTAGTCTTTTTATTGTCAAGTATATGTTGTATTGTATGTCCAAAAAAAAGAGAAAAACTAAATAAACATATTGTTTAAAAAACAAAACACTGGTATATGGCATTGTGCCCTCTAGTATCTGTCCACAACTTTCCAACGTCCCATCGTGCGTTGCGCAGAAGTTGTGCGGCAGCTTCCGGAGTCGCAGCAGAGTGTGATCTACAAGCTCACAACGGTTGCATCTGCGACGCGACGTGAGCTTGTATGTCTGCTGTTCCCCGGAAGTGTCCCACAGATAATGCTACAGTATATTCTCGCGAAAACAGGTGGATACATTAAAGTAGTTAAGGGCTATACGAGGTGAAAGCAACAGGAAAATGAGAAAAAGGGCCAGAGGAGGAAGTTTGAGGAAAGATTTTTGGCGGCGCCGCCGTCTTCCTCCCTCCCTCCCTCCCTCACACACACACAGGGGCGTCACGGGGGGGGGGGGGGGGGGGGGGGAGTGGGACTGAGTTACTAGGGCCCAAGGTGGAGGGGCCTTAATTATATTGAACAATAGCAGATATACAAGCTCACAGTGCAGCACTGAGTGCCGCGCTGTGAGGTTGTAGATCTGCTATTTTTCAATAGTTAAAGCACAAAATAATGCGTAATAATGCGTTCCCAGTCTAAATGGGTTAAACACCCTCCTCCCCCTATGAAGAACATTCATGGGGGGCCCGCAGTGAATCCTTGTACCCAGGGCCCAGAATTTGGTGCGACACCCCTGCACACACACACACACACACACACACACACACACACACACACACACGCACGCACAAAACTGTCCGTTGTGGGGGCGGCCCGTACGCTGGCCTGTCGGAGGTTCAGCATGCGGCTAATTACGCGCGTTCTTTATGACACCAGAGCTAAACGGAGCCGAACGCACTCTGTTCTGTCTGAGAGCAATTAAAACCACAGGACGCCGGGATAATAGCGCTCTCTCTCTCTCTCTCTCTCTCTCTCTCTCTCTCTCTCTCTCTCTCTCTCTCTCTCTCTCTCTCTCTCTCTCTCTCTCTGTGATGTTCTAGTGTTCCTCTTCGTGCGTGCGTGCGTGCATGCGTGCGTGCGTGCATGCCTCATGCGTTTTCCCCAGATGCGAACTTTAAAGCAGTACTCAGCGGGGGAGGGAGGGGGAGGGGGGATGAGTCCAGGTGCAGAGTGCAGGTGGCTGAGACAGACCTGTCTGTCTCACTCCTTCATCCACTCCTCTCTCTCTCTCTCTCTCTCTCTCTCTCTCCTTCTATTTTTACCTCCCCCGCGTCTCCTCTGTTCCTGCCCTTGTTCTCTTTGCACTGTAGATCTTCATATCACAACATATCATGTGATATCTCTGCTGTCGGGGGGGGGGGCAAACCTCCCAACTCCAAGATGTTCATTTTCGGGGAAAATGAGCTCAAGGGGAGTTAGGAGGTTTTGACCGATGGGTCTTTTTTACTACTTTTCATTGGTTCAATATTATTTTAACCAACACATAGACTGACGTAATGGGTGTTCAATAGCACATATGAAAAAAAAGATAGGGCCAATCGGGTGGAGTTAGCTGGTTTGTCAGAAAGTGTGGAGTAGCCCTAGCCTGACACTCAGCCTGAATTGACATTTCGTTTCACTCCATTATTCAGTCTGAGGTTGCTCCCACCCAGGGCGATTGCTGGGATGGGCTTTGCCAAAGAAGCAGTCTTCTGTGATTGGTTCACCGTCTGACCAACACAACAGTAGCAAAGCAGATGACGTAGTGTTGTTATGTGGCTGGCTAGTGGGTAGCCTGTTGCTTGCTATTGCTACTTGCTAACAAAAGAAACAGGCAGAATGGGAGCACTACGAACTAGGAATCAAACACAACATAACATGCCTGCTACTGATGTTTCATAGCGAGATCGATACGATCGCATATTACTGAGACGGGCGACGCGATGCGCGGTAAGGTACGGCTGCGGCACTTGTTTACCCGGAAACGCACATGAGTTCTGGGAAAGCCCCACCCACGCTGATCACAAGACGCTGATTCACTACGCTGATTGAGACAGGGGTAACTGGAGGCAAAGATGGCGGCGGTTTCTGTGCTGCCGCGCAGATTTGCGGGGCGTGGGGAAAGTTCTTCGAATGGGAGTTACTTGTTCTTTGAACGGGCGTGAGAAAAGGTCTACGATAATGCTGGGCCTGGGATATAATAAAGAGAGAACCAGCGGCTCGCCGCTCCACTCGCATCCAACTTTGGGTTTGGGGTCTCAGCCGCAGACCGCCTCCAGTTACCCATGCCCAGGCGATATAACAGGGGATATGGGGATATATATATAGAGAGAGAGAGAACCAGGGGCACGGGGCGGCAGCCGTTCCACTCCTATCCGACTTTGGAGCCTTGGCGTGGGACGGCCGAGTGGCTCGTATCGCCGACCACCTCCACCCTCCGGGGACCCCTGGAGGTATCGCGGAGCTTCGGGGACGCCCTGGCGGCGCCGCGCTACACCCTGTGTAGCCGGGAAAATTACCCTTCTAACGGGGTGGCTCACGCACGGCGCCCGGGGACCATCATTCCGGATCGCGCCGCTGCGGAGGACCCCGCCACTGCAGCCCACTTCGGATAGGAGTGGATCGGCGGCCGCCCGTGCCCCTGCATGGTTCTCTCTCTATATATCCGCATGTCCCCCTGTTATGTTATATAGCCAGGGGTCCCTGGAGGTGGTCCACGGCAAGCGTGCCACTCGTCGGTCCGAGGCCGATCGAGGCGGCCCCAAAGTCGACCGCAGTAACATGAACCGCCGCGGCTGAACGTTCGGTAAAATGAGCCCCCCGACCCCCGTCCAAAATTCGCTGCATTAAGTAGTGTAATTACGGTAGAAACTGCGAGTGGAGTCGAATGCCCGGTAAAATGAGCCCCCGTCCAAAATTCGCTGCGCTTCAAGTAGTGTAATTACGGTAGAAACTGCGAGTGGAACGACTTGGTAGCTTTTCTCACGCCCATTCGAAGACCTCACGCTACGCCCATCACGCCACGCCCATTCGAAGACCTCACGCTACGCCCATCACGCCACGCCCATTCGAAGACCTCACGCCACGCCCATCTGCGCCCATCTGCGCAGCAGACTGCCCTCCAGTTAGTCATACTTGTGGTGATTCGCCGTACGGATTTTCGAACGAGCAAAGCCTCTTCAATGAGAGCAATGCTAGACCCCTGAATCGCCAAAACAAAAATTTAAAGAGGTGTGGCTAGCGATTCAGGGTCTGGAACTAGGTTAGGGTTAGGGTTAGCCCTAACCCTAACCCTAACCCAGATTTATGCAAAAAAATCTAAAACCTAAAAAAATGTGGTTTTGGCCAGACAGTGACGATATCGTATCATATCGTTGGTGTCGTCGGGGCATACACCTCTCATCCCCTTATTCAAACTTGTTTTGAGTTTTTTTCCCCCCGTCATAAATTAGCTTGATCATATACAGCGTCCCAAAAAAACATCACTAATAACAGATTTGCGCGCTCAAAACAAGCTTTGAGCTTGTAAATCTGCTACTTTTTGCTACTTTTGCATTCGAATCTTGAAAAGTAACTCTCTCCCTCCCTCTCTCCCTCCCCTCAGGGCGAGCGCTGTTCCTTCTCGGTACAGATGTGGTGCTACTTCCTGCGCGGCCTGCGCAGTGACCTGTGGCGCGTGCTGCCGGGTGGTGCTGCCCGGGCGCTGCTGGGACAGGTGCTGTGCCACACCCTCCAGCTGCTGGTGCAGAGATACGCCCGCGCCACGCCCTCCTACAAGAGACACCTGCAGATCAGGTAAAGATATATATACACGCCAGGCCCAGGACCTCCTGGGGGTCCCCCAAATCTATGTGTGATAGAAACCTTTTTCTTCTTTTTCATATTAACCAAACGATTTCGTGCCGCCGACATGAAAGTGTTAATTGTTCAGGGTGCCGGTCGCTTTCTCCGTCCGCGGCCAGTCTCTTATTTTGAAGGCCGGAAGTAGATCGAGCTCACAATTCCCACTTGACGATGTTCAAGATTCACCTGTGACTAGTTCCGGTCCAAAACGTAAACAATGATAGAAGATGGATGCCTTCGTGCTTGTGCTATTTTAGCGAGAATCCAATGCCATCCTTGGCATCAAAAGTGTTTTTTGGAGAAAATGGACTGTAAAGATGAGAAAGACCGTTAGTTTCTATGGGATGGGATCACTATTGTGTGCACGTGGATGCGCGATGATGATGAATCGGCGACTTCACCCGTGCCAGGGTTTTTCACCGGACCGAAGGTAGCCAGGCCAGCTTTACCGTATATACAGTATATTTCGCGCAACATTGCGGGATCGGCACTGTAGATACCTTTTAATATTTCGCGCTAATTGAGTTAACCACTTGAACACTAGTGTCCATATTTTTTTTAAGATTTGTTTTGGGGCTTTTTAAGCCTTTATTTGATAGGATAGTAGACTGATAGGAAATGGGGTGAGAGATGGGGAATAACATGTGGCAAAGGTCGTCTGGATCGGGAATCGAACCGGCGACGCCAGCAGGCATCATGGCCTAGTATGTGGTATGCGCCTTGACCACTAGGCCAGCGGGCGCCCCCCATATTGGAAAACTTTGGCCGAAAATAGCCTATCTACAAGTTTGGTGTAGAGGGGAAAAAAGAGCACACTAAGTACAGAGTGAAAGGTCAAGTTTAAGTATTGACGGTTCAAGTGGTTAAATATCTGAAAACACAAATTGACATGATCCAAAATACACTGATGATTGTGCTGTCAAACAATGAAACTATATGGAATTATCTATGAACAGGTTGTGGGGGTCCCTGCTTCATCTCTCTCTCAACTAAGGGGGATCCTTGGCCTGAAAACGTTGAAGACCTCTGCTGTAGGAGGTTTACACCCGACAGTGACGTTATACGTACACATATTTCCATTGTGGTTGTTTCTCATGTACAGCATACAGTATGTAGGTTATGTAGCGATGCATGAAATGTTGAATGATTGTGTGTGCATGTTTGTACTGTATGTATACCCAAGCACCCATTGGCGTAAGATGGTGTCCTTGTGGGAGAGAGTGTGGGTGAGGCACAAGGTGTCGGGTGCATCCATCCATTTTCAAACCGCGTATCCGGAATCGGATACCCTCAGGGGTAACAGTTCCAACAGACATTTCCAGGCTTCCCTCTCCCGATTATCCATTTCCTCCGGGAGGCGTTCCCAGGCCAGTGTGGAGATGCAGTCCCTTCATCTGGTCTTTGGTCTGCCACGGGGTCTCCTCCCAGTGGGACGTGCATCGAGGACCTTCCTAGGAAGGCGCTCGGGTGGCATCCGTACTAGATGCCCGAACCACCTAAGCTGACTCCTTTCCAAGTGTAGGAGCAGCGGTTCTACTCAAAGTCTCTCTCGGGTGACACCTTCTCACTTTATCTCTAAGGGAGATGCCAGCCACCCCGTCTGAGAAAAGTGCATGTTACATGAAACAGTGTTTCCCTATACTTGGAGTCTGGGCCTTGCCTTTGGGGGCGTGAGGTCTGTATGTTTATGGTGTACTGAGCTGTTTTCACTACTTTTGTGCGACACTATTGTATGATGAAGTTGGACATTAATTTACATAAAAACAAGATACAAGTTTTTTTTTTCTTGACAGCAATGACATCAGTACCGTATGTCTCTCTCGCTCTCTCTCTAGCTCTCTCTCCGATTGTGTTACAGTGTGTGTGTGTGTGTGTGTGTGTGTGTGTGTGTGTGTGTGTGTGTGTGTGTGTGTGTGTGTGTGTGTGTGTGTGTGTGTGTGTGTGTGTGTGTGTGTGTGTGTGTGTGAGATAAAGAAGGAGGGAGTTTGAGGATGATGAACAGTCCTCCTCATCGCAGCGAGGAAACAGTTTTATGGGCATTTAGACGTTAGAAGGGAGGACTTTAATGGTTGAAATGAAAAGCCAGCAGTTCCACTGCAGCAGCTCTGTGCTGGGAGGGGAGGCTCTGTGCTGGGAGGGGAGGCTCTGTGCTGGGAGGGGAGGCTAACCGCACCATGACGGCGGCCCGTCCTGATTGGGGATGGGATGGGACGATACGCGATATTATCGTTTATCGTGATAAAAAAAAACGCTTAAACCCGTTTTTAGCCTGGGAGTTTTGAGCAATTTGCATGAAACATTCTACACCCAATCTAAGGACCTTTATCTAACATGCCTATGAAGTGCACAATTTATTTTTAAATAATATTAACCCTTTTTGTGCCTATCCCGAACAAGTCCGGCTTTTTTCAATACAATACAATATTTTTATGCTATTTTACTTACCCTGAGCTGCTTGTAGAGATGTGGGTGGTCCTGGCTCGTCCTACGCTTCCCAACGACCGAGTCTAGATGGTCCGACGATTTATTCCATTGAAAATGGTTTAGAATAAAGTTTAGAGCCCCCCCAAAAAAACTCAATCTATACTGTCGGCGGCGCAACGTATTCCGGGGTGCCGATCCCGATCTAGTCCGGCTTTTTTAATAAAATGAATGAATTAATCGGAGGCCTCAACAAAGCCCCGGTCTAAATGTCCATCCAGGCCCGGGGCCGCGATTCTGTTTACATCGGCCCGCGAGAGGGTAACGCCGCCGCATCGCGCCGCCGAATCCAATACAAAGTCACATCTTTGGAGCTCATTTTTCTTATCGTAGCGGGAAAGTTTTATTTACGGCTAAATCGCCAAAAATCAATCTTCTAAATGAGTGTTAGCCTATAGCAATCCTGTAGCCATCTTCATCCGGGTCTTTTTCATCACATGCACAAACGTGACCACGCACGTCACTGCTACGTGAGTCCCTGTATGTTGCAACGCTCCTCTATGGAGTGGACCCTGGCCACTCAACAGACTTTGGCGCCCCCAAGTGGCCCGGCACAGTATGAGTTAATCTATCTATAAATGCGACAAATCTCTGTCTGTCTGTGTGTATGTAATATCGTTTACAGCGAGGCACTGTGACAGTTATATACATATCTTGGAGCCATCTTCACCGCTGATGGAAATGCCCGAAACTCACTTGCCCTACATGTAAAAGAGAAGACAAAGCACTTAAACAAACTGATAATCTTCCTGTCCACAAACTATGATGCCCCATTTTCTGTAAAACGTAAGGTTTTTGAGGCTGCCTTTTCATCAGCTATTTTGTATGGGTGTGAGTGAGGCTTGGTTACAAGTTCCCTTAAAGTCTGTTGAAACTCTCTACATGACTGGAGTGAAATCCCTACTTGGGGTGAGGGTTACTACACCTAACTTAACCTGCTTGTTGGAAGCAGGGCTTCCTTCATTGCAAGCCTTAGTGAGAGAAAAGCAGACCAGGTTCTTCAACAAGATACAGCAGCGTAATGGCATGCTTGATGACCCCTTGTGGTATGTTCTTCAACTGCTAAAGAAGGAGAACCAAGTCATGTATTCTCATATATCTGAGATAATGGAGAAACAAGATCATATTACATTCTTTTACATGTAGGGCAAGTGAGTTTAAGTGATAATGTCCTTTATCGAGGACAATGCATCCACATGCATTTATGTTGTGGGTGACATGAATGCAGATATTTCTGATATGAACTCATCTTTTGCTAAACATTTAAAGCAGTTCTGCACTGACAGTGGCATGATTCTCTCCAGTAAGTTGTTGTTGCCTGAAGACAGCTACACTTATATTAGTGAGGCATGGCACACAACTTCTTGGTTGGATCATTGCATATGTACAGCTGATGCACATGACTCCATACAGAGTATGAGAATTAACTATGAGTTTGCCACTACAGATCATATACCCTTTTCTTTTTCTGTAAATATGGGTCAGGTACCTACACTATTGCCTGTGGACAGTAATATGAGTGCTGGGAGGATCGATTGGTCTAACTTAAGTGAGGAGGACATTAGTGAGTACCATCGACACTCTAACACCTTGTTAAATAACATTTTTCTGCCAAGAGATGCTGCTGTGTGCAGTGATGTTAATTGTAAGAATCCTCAACATAGCACTGATCTATGTACACTGTATGACAGCATTGTAGAGTCCCTCCTTATGTCCAGCAGGCCCTTGTATAAACAGAGGACTAAGATATACAAGGCTAAGCCAGGCTGGAATCAGTATGTGGGTGAACTTCATGCTGAGGCTAGAAGGGTTTTCAAAGCTTGGGTTGAGTCAGGCAGACAAAAACATGGTCCTTTATTTGAACATAAAAAACGTGCAAATGCAAATTTTAAATATGCTTTGCGTTTCATTAAAAAAAACGAAAATACAATGAGGGCAGATTCTCTTGCAAAGAAGCTACAAAAATGTGAAACAAATGAATTCTGGAAAGAAATTAAAGTATTAAATAACTGTAAAACGTCCTTGCCTACCAATATTGATGGGGCAACTGGCCCAGAGGAGATTGCTCAGTTGTGGCAGAATCATTATTATGAGCTGTTCAATTGTGTGCAAAGCAACTCCTTCATTGTGGGCAACATTGCTGAGAATGAGAACGTGACAGTCTCCCCACAAGAAATCTATGATGCAGTCAGGATGCTCAAAGACAATAAGGCGTGTGGCTTGGACAAAATATCTGCTGAGCATCTAAAATATGCAGGTAGAAAACTCTGTCCATTACTTGCCATCTGCTTTACTGGGTTTTTAACTCATGGCATTTTACCAAATTCTATTTTATCAGTGGTTCTAGTGCCGATTATAAAGGATAAATCTGGAAAACTGAATAGCTCGGATAACTACAGACCAATAGCCCTGGCCAGTATCTTATCTAAGGTTTTGGAGAGGACTATACTGAACAGATTGGAAAAGTTTGTCCTTATCTCGGACAACCAGTTTGGTTTTAAACCTAAACATGGTACAGATATGTGTATATTTGCCTTAAAGGAAATTTTAGATTTATATAATGGGCATAATACAACCATTTTTTCATGTTTTATTGATCTATCTAAAGCCTTTGACCGTGTCAATCACGAGAAATTGTTCCAAAAACTATATAACAGAGGGGTTCCTACAGTTCTAATAAGAATCCTGGCTTTTTGGTACGCACATCAGACAATGTGTGTTAGATGGGGTAACTGTGTGTCTGCACATTTCACTGTAAACAATGGCGTTAGACAGGGAAGTATTTTATCCCCTATGCTATTCAATTTATATATGGATGATTTATCTAAGAAGCTGAACAGCTGTGACACAGGGTGTCGGGTTGGTAATACTATTATCAACCACCTGATGTATGCGGATGATTTGGTTATCCTCTGTCCATATAGTGCTGGCCTTCAACAGCTACTGAGGGTCTGCTCTCAATATGGTTTAGATTTTGACATAATGTACAATGCAAAGAAGAGTAACATTATGATTATAAGAAGTAAGGAAGACAGTAAACTGTCATTTCCTGTCTTCTTTCTGTCTGGTACTGCCCTCAAGGTCTGTGATGAGGTCAAGTACTTAGGCCATTATCTAACAAATGACCTATCTGATGATAGGGACATCTACAGGCAACGTAGAATGTTATATGCACAAGCTAACATGATTGTTCGTAAGTTTAGCATGTGTTCAGCTTCTGTGAAGTCTACACTGTTTAAAGCTTTTTGTACACCTATGTATACTGCCCACTTGTGGCGGCGCTACAGAAAGAGCAGTATGCATAAACTCAATGTAGCCTATAATGATGGCATGCGACTGCTGCTTAGAGTACCACGATGCAGCAGTGCAAGTGAAATGTTTGTAAATATTGGTGTACCCACCTGCTCCGCTGTTTTGCGGAACCTCATGTACAAATGTATGTGTAGGCTGTCTGACTCTGCTAACAGTGTAATTTTAACCTTGACAAACCCTTTACTGAGCTCGGTCAGGTTTGTTTCTAAATTGTGGAACCATTGGCGTGTAAGCTTGTATAATCATTTATGATTTTATGTGGACTATGTCCACCCTTGTTTGTATTTGTATGTTACTTTTATGTTTTTATGTTGCTATGGATCAAGTGTCCTTAATAAAGTTTGATTGATTGATTGATTGACCGAAGGGACATGATTCATAAACTGCAATCCAAGGAGGGAACAAGATATAGGACATACCAAGCCATCAACCCAGATTTATCTGTCCATCCACTCTACACAAGCACCAGCAGTACACCTTACATTGAGGACTATTTGAGGATAACCTTTACACGGTTTCGGTTGTCCTCTCATAGACTGCGTGTGGAGATGGGAAGGTGGAGTCGCATACCAACTGAACAGCGTACATGCCAATGTGAGACTGGTATACAAAATGAACAGCATATACTAGTGTGTTCCCTCACACAGGACATCAGAAGAAAGTATGGACTTGAGTTTGATGATCTGAGCTCACTCTTTGCGGCAACTAACAGAGAAACTTTGCGTATGCTGCATGCCTGCCTGTCACTTTTGGAGCAACAGAAAGTTTCGGTTGTTTGATTCAAGGGATTTTGTGTTTTGTGTTGTTTTTTAATGTATTGTAATTTGTACTTTTTCAAGTTTTTTATTAATGGGTTTTCGATTATTGTTTGGACCCAATGTTTTATACAATTGTGTCAATAAATTAAACTAAACTAATCCGCGTATCTCGAGAACCGTTCGTCCCACCGGCTTCAGATTCGGCACGCACGTTCCCCGCCGCGGCGCGGAGTGCAGTGCCGGGCCTCGACCCGACCCGAAGCACGTTTTTTTCTGACCGAACCGGCGCAAAACGTTCGGAATCTCCTTATGCGGAGCTGATTGTTGACATCAGGCTGTTCCGGAGGAAATCTGCGCAAGCGCTGACTCATTGTGACATCACTTCATAATAAGCTCTGACATCACGTACGCCACATGAGTCAACAAAAAATCTCTGTGAATGTATATGTATGTATGTAATCCGCGTATCTCGAGAACCGTTCTTCCCACCGGCACGCGCGTTCTCCAGATATGGGCATAAAATGAATGCCCGAATGCGGAGCTGATGTCTGACATCAGAGTTTTCCGCAACCGGTACTGTGTGTGCAGAGATCTCCATATATGGGCATAAGGGGATAAAGGCAAACAGATGGTCAAAACGGGTCCTATGACAACAGGTATATTGGGGTTTGCATTAAAGGGTGGGGACAAAGGCAAACAGATGGTCAAAACGTGTCCTATGACAACAGGTATATTGGGGTTTGCATTAAATGGTGGGGCATTCATGGGGTCCGCTCCAAAAAAGAAAATAAAAGAGACAAAGACAAACATAAGACAAGCAACAAAGCGTGGGACTGGGAGGATGACTTGAATAATGCAGATTTAAGCAGGCTGTGTATTCTGCTTAAAGAAGAAACAAACAAAAAGCGACAGAGATCTCATATATGGGCATAAAATGGACGCAGATAAACAGATATCTCCATATACGGGCATAAAGGGACACAGACAGACAGATACAGAGATCTCATATATGGGCATAAAATGGACGCAGATAAACAGATATCTCCATATACGGGCATAAAGGGACACAGACAGACAGATACAGATATCTCCATATATGGGCATATATGGGCATAAAATTGACCCAGACCTATATCTGCAGTGATCTCATGGACATAAAATGAACGCCGACAGACAGACAGATACAGATATCTCCATATATGGGCATAAATGGACACAGGCAAACAGATGGTCAAAACGGGTCCTATGACAACAGGTATAATGTGGTTTGCATTAAAGGGCGGGGCATTCATTCCCTATTTACATCGTTCCCGAGTTGGCAAATAGCTGCAAGCAGCGATTAAAGTGGCCAAAAACACCTAAAATCATGAACACAGCCTGCGATGTGCGTGAAATCTTGCAAGCACATTCCCACTAGGTCAAGGAACAGATGCCAACCTCCTCACATTGGCCTGTTATAGCGCCACCAGCGGGTCAACTTTTGCATAACACGTTTTTGGAACAAATGGCGAGGAGAGCACTGCCTGCGATCTTGACATTTTGTACTTTTATAGCCATTGTTTTTTGGCTTGAAGCGAGCCCACAATTGTTTCGAAGGAACAATATTTTCTAGTTTATCGTGATATCGTCCTCCGTCATGCACTGAGATCAATTCACCTTTTATTTGCCGAGCTACATATCCGGTACCACTTAAACCCTGTATAATTGGTGAAAGGTACTTAAAATATACATACTTGATACAGCATTTTTTTCACTTCCTATCAAATGTCTTTGCCAAAAAATAGCCAATCTACAAGCTCACAACGCGTCGCCTTGCGACACGGAACGCTTTATGAACTTGTAAATCTGCTATTTTTTGGCAAATGTTCCGCCCCAGGATAAAGGATTTTGATTATCGCGATAATATCATAAATGGCGATTTCTTTTGTCACAATCATCGTGATATGACATTTTCTTATCGTCCCATCCCTAGTCCTGATTGGCCCGTGGTGTTCGTACAGCCTGTCATGATGATGATGATGTCATGGCGTTCTGTTGAAGACGTGCTTCTCAAACTTTTTCCATACCAAGGAGCCACGGCATTTAAGCCACGGACCACCATTTAAGCCACGGACCACCATTTAAGCCACGGACCACCATTTAAGCCACGGACCACCATTTGAGCCACGGACCACCATTTGAGCCACGGACCACCATTTGACGAGAATTTGCCTCTCAGACCCAAAACCATTTTGTCCACAATTCCATGCTGTATTCATGTGGTGCCTTAGGAGAGATAAATGGCACACGTTGACCAAAATAAATACAAAATCCACGTTCTTTAATTGTGTGGACTTATTGTAAATCCCCAGCTAAAGTAGCTAAGCATCACGATCATTTTTAACTCCTTTATCCATTTATACGTTTCACATCTGCTGTTGTTGATAAATTATTTGAAAAATCTTTTGATCAGTGCTTTTTTTTTTACACAAAACAGTTTCAGATGGGGGTCCGCAGCCCAAATACATATCAATTTGGGGGTCCCTGACATGTGGGAAAAAAAGAGCAGACCAAGTCAAGTTTACCAAGTATGGAGGGTTCTCGTGAATGTCTGAAATTACGCATAAACGAAGCAAGTCTATGAAGCCACCTGTGAAATAGTTGAATCTGCAACACAATCTATTATCTCTATTGATAGATAGATAGATAGATAGATAGATAGATAGATAGATAGATATCTTTATTATCCCACGGGGGAAATTCAGTTGCCCAGAGGCAGCACAGCAGTTAAAGGGATATTTCACTTTCAAAAAAACTTTTGGTCATTTTATCATCTAATCAGGCTTTTATGAACACCCTGAGCAGTTTTTAAGTTGCTTTATTCAATATTTATATATATTTGATGTAAATGTTATCAGGCCTTCCTCCTCCAGGGCCGCTTCCCATACAAATAGATAGATTCATTAAAAACGCCCATAATTTTTTCTGGTGACTCATAATACCCTCCTAGTACGTGAACAGGCCGTGTTTTCTCGATCATTCATTTATTTTTAATAATTCTTTGGGAAATTGGAAAAAATGTAATACAAAAAAATATTATTAAAAATAAATGAAAAAAGTTATTGAAAAAACACGGCCTGCTCACATATTAGGATGGTATTATGAGTCACCAGAAAAAATAATGTGTGTTTTTTTAATGAATCTATCATGGTTAAAATGAAGTTTGAAGTTACAATGGGTGTGTGTGGGGAGAGGCCCTGGGCCTGGAGGGCCTGGTAACATTTACATCAAATATCTAAATATTGAATCAAGCAAATTAAAAACTGTTCAGGGTGTTCAGTTTTTTTTAAAGTGGACTATCCCTTTAAGGTTACAAGTTACAGAGAAGTAAGAAAAAGAAAAAGAGTACTGTAGTGTACAGTTCAAAGGGCAAGCACAAAAAAGATAAATAAAACATAAAGTGTCGAAAGCTATTGCAAAAAAAAGAAGAAGAATATATACATAAAGTGACCACAAAACACAAAATCATAAGTGACACGTCACACACACAAAAAAGCTATACTCAAAGCATAACTTAACAAACAGTGCCAAACAAAAGAGTGCACATAACAGTCACTGCTAGTCAATGCAGTCATGCAACACAAGTATCACACCGCCATATCAACACTGCAATAACACACAGTACAACCAACACAACCCAATAGTGCAGGGCCAGAAAAAAAGTGACCAAAGTCAGTGCAAATAAGTCAAGAATATATATATATATTTTTCCTTTTAAAGCAATAATGGGAGCCACAGCAAGACGCCACAGCAACCCTCTCAGGGAAAAGTACGTTAGAGGTCAGAGTCAGTACAACTTTTGTTCCAGTAGTGCAAGGTAACAGTTGTCCTAGGTAATCCTATTAGGCCTTGGCAAACGACCATCATGAGTCTCGTTGTATTGCTTGAGAGCGACCGGCACAAAGGACTATTGGACTATTGTTGGTGATGATGATGTCACCTTTGGGAATAGGGATGCTCTGTTTAGTCTCTCTCTCTCTCTCTCTCTCTCCCTCCCTCTCCCTCTCTCCCTCCCTACACACTCTTCTGTTATTCCCATGTCTCCCAGCCAACTAATTATCAGAAGAGGTTGTCGGGGTTCAGCTTGACTTGTCGCCAGAAGTTGCTAAACCACGTTGAGACGGCATGGTGTGATGGCGATCATTACGTCATAAACATTGCATCATTACTTAGACTGGCCGTCTTGAGCAAGAGTCAAATTGGACTGGCCTGAAGTTAGTTAGTTTTAGATTTGTGGCTGAGGTCACCGGTGTGTGCGTGTCAAAGAAAATAGCTTTTGCGTTATTTTGTAGGGAAAATGTGTGGATTTGAATGTTTTTCCACACATGCAGGCAGATTATGTTTTTTTAAAGGGGCCCCCAACATTTTTTTCTTGTTTTTTGGTCTTCCCAGTGTCTCTACAGTCCAAAAAAACAATTCTTTAACTCTAAGCCTTGCCTTTCATTTCAGTGATTTTCTGAATGGGCGTGTCTGAACGGTACTGATTTCCTATTGGGCCCCCTTGAGAAGGGGGCGGTACTTTTTGGGAAGGTATATTCTATTGAGACTATACAGTATATACCGGTATATGAGGTGGAACCATGATGTAAAGTGGTGCTAAAATTGGAACGATACAGAGAAGATTACGATTGATTCTAGTCTACATGGTTCTCATCGTGGTTCTCTAATATTCTCTGTGTCGTTCCAATTTTAGCCGAAAGACAGCGCCCCGTTGCCAACAAAGGGCATTTTGGTATTGTATCTGAAACGGCTTGGAATTAGAGACAGACAGAACATGAAATGTCAGTATCCGAGTGGTTGTTTAGGCTAAAAGCTGTATAAAAACTTATTATGGACCAATATTTATATAAAATATATTTAAGCTAAATTTTACTAGCAACTGACAAGATGGCAACAGGATGGATTAAAGTTCTCATTCGGCGATACTTATTTCAGTCATTTGGATTCCACAGAAGCTCGGCTTGTCTATTGAAGCATGCTTGCGCGACAATCTATTTTCCGTTATTATTTCAAGATTAGGGCATTTTTTAAATATTGCACAGGATGTATGTACACAATGACTGTCTACTCTTGCAAAATGAACATTTTCGTTATGCAATGTTTCAGTCACATAGACCTTCCTCATGAATTAGATTAGAGCATTTGAAGTTTGTGTGTGACTATATGTGAGTGTTTGTGTCACAAATTGAACATTTTAAACAACATTATTTCAGTCGTGAGATTGTATCTCGCTTTAATCCACGCAACAGTGATTGGCAAGACAGTAGATTTTCAGGGGATTCGTAGAACAGCTTGTAGATCAGCTATTTTTGCTATTTTATGAACTTCTCTGACTTCTAAGTTTAAATAACTTCCTGTGCGTCTCGTCCCCTGCAGGTGTGACATCACGGCGGTGCTGCTGTACGTGGAGCAGCTGATGTGGAGCGTGTGCGACAACCCCGAGGCCATGCTGGGCGCCGCTCCTTACCGCACAGAGGCCCCGGAGGTCCCTGAGGCCCCGGAGGTCCCCGGAGGAGGAGCAGGGGCCGACCGCTGGCCGGCCCAGATCCACAGCCTCTGTCAGCAGCTCCTGGCCGTGATGCTGGTCGTCACGGCGCCCCTGGAGATGCTGCACGGGTAAAATAAAACGTTTGAGAACCACAGATTTTAGAAGACATTTATAGAATCGGGTCAAAAATATATCTTAGACTTGATCAAATGGTCGCAATTCTTCAAAAATAGCAGATCTACAAGATCTACAAGATCTAAAAGATCTACAGGCTTGTATATGTGCTATTTTTGTAATAGTTAAAGCATAAAATAATGGTTAAAGTGGTTCAGATCTAAAGTGACACAGATTTGCGTTCAGGTCTAAAATGGCTCAATATTTTACTGTCAGACAGACTGACACACGGACAGACAGCTCACCCTATAGTGTGTTGTGTTGTGTTGTTGTGCAGGACATTTGTGAGTGCTTCAGTGAAGGATGGACCCCCACCACCACCACCACCACCACCAGACCACCCTGATCTGCACTGGCTGACCGCTCTGCACCCCCACACACACACCCTGGACACTGGACGGTAGGACACACACGCACACACACACACACACACACACACACACACACACACACACACACACACACACACACACACACACACACACACACACACACACACACACACACACACACACACAGTGTTGATTTCCTCAAATAAAACTATGACGAAAAGCATATGACTGTGTTTTTTTCAGTGACGAAAACTAAATAAAAAATAAGCTCCCTTCTCCATAAAAAAACTGTAAAGGCTCAGGTCCAGCATCTGTCCGGACTGTGGCCAAACCTCGCGGGACGCCTAATGAAATTGACTCATAAATAAATAGCACCGCTCACTTCACATTGGGTGTGCTCAGATTTTTATACTAGATGTTTGGACCACTGCGCGGCACAGATCCGACTGATATGCCCATATATGGATATTTTGGTATCTGTCATCATCAGTATACACAGTATGTCCATATTTGGTGTTGCCCCCTTTTGTGCCCATATATGGAGCTGACTGAATGGTTGACACCTGATGCCATGACGACACATTGAGGTTAGACAACACACACCATTGGGAACTCCTTATTGTCGCAGTTTACCTTGAGAAATGTCACAGCTGTGTGTGTGTGTGTGTGTGTGTGTGTGTGTGTGTGTGTGTGTGTGTGTGTGTGTGTGTGTGTGTGTGTGTGTGTGTGTGTGTGTGTGTGTGTGTGTGTGTGTGTGTGTGTGCGTGTGTGTGCGTGTGTGTGTGTGTGTGTGTGTGCACATTTTTACAATCTATGAGTTGGTTACTTTGACATCACAGGTGACATCACCTATGTAAAAGTCATTATACTGTATGGGTATTCCCCAGAATCCCTTTTATGCCCATATACGAAGATCCCTGATGTCATCGATATATATCACTGGCCAGATGGCCAAGACATGGCCCATATCTGTGTGACTGGTTCAGATAGGGATCTCCATGTAACAGAATCCCTTTTATGCCCATATATGGACATCCCTGATTTCATCAATATTAAGCCCATATCTAATAGGACTTCATATGGGAATGCCCATATATGGAGGAAGACAGCCCATATCTGTGCGGCTGGTTCAGACATGGATCTCCGTGTATGGCCATAAAAGGGATGTACTATATACAGTACATGCATCTCCATATATGGGTAACTGGTCCGATATACATCACTGGCCAGATGGCCAAGAATTGTAGCATGTCGCCCTGAGGCGATACTAGTGGTATGGTTCTCCCTTAAGCCAATTTTAATATAGGATAATTACGAATACGCAATGATGTAATTAACTCACGCACGCACGCACACACACACACACACACACACACACACACACACACACACACACACACACACACACACACACACACACACACACACACACACACACACACACACAATGTAAGACACATACACTACGTAGACTCATGGACACTCGTACATAAACTTGGAAATACGTGCAAAGTGTAAATACACACACGCATGCACGCACCCACACACACACATAAAGGTCTTGGCAGGCTTTGGCCTCACAGTGTGTATGGAGAACCATATGTGAGTGTTGAGTCCAGGCCATATACCTGTAGATATATGACCTTCAGAGGTAATGGAACACACATGCACTGCAACGCCACTCCACTGATTGAGCTGCACTTGATGCTCAATGAGGCCTACGCACACACACACGCACGCACACACACGCACGCACGCACGCACACACACACACACACACACACACACACACACACACACACACACACATCCTCTCAGTCGAGGGTGATGTCATTGCGTGTTGATGAGTCACAAATCAAACTAACCCCATCCACTTTTTTTTCGTCTCTCCAGGTTCTCGCAGAGCTCAAATTAGTTTCATTTTATGGCCTCTTTATTTCTTTGCATCCCAGGGTCCTCCCTGATGTGTTCAGTGATGGAAAAAAGTACTCAAGTTTATTTGTTATTTGCTTAAAATGGACTTACTTATGTACAAATAGCAATGTAGATTTACTGTTAGAAGTAAAAGCCCCAAATTCGATCTACGTTTGACTAAAGTAAAGATTACGAAGTATTGGCATACAACATAATGTGACCAGATTTGACTGGGGTTGAGTCATCTACCATTTTGTCATTTTCATTTTTTTCATATGAAAGCAGGGAGTCATAGCAAAAGAATGAGATAGTCCCCAAAGTACCAAAAGTAAATCAAATGTATTTTTATTTTTTTATAGCAGATCTACAAGCTCACAAGCACAACGTTGGTAAAGTAGCAAAGTAACTAAAGTCTTCAAATAATTGCAGTGGAGTAAAAGTGACAATATTGCCTCTCAGATGTACAGTGGCGTCAGTTCAAAAAAAGGTAAGGTATGGCAACATGACTGGTGTCTTGAAGACACCAGTCATGTTGCCATACCTTAGCAACAGGCATGATACATTTATTTTAAGAAGTACATTCTATTTTTTCCCCCGAAAATGTCTATGGTTTCTTGGGCTGGATATGGCAATCTGGAACAGCTGTTCAAGTGCGGCTAAACTTGGCATAATATAGTAAACGTGCCACAATTAACAATAATGAATTGCACCTGTGCAGCTGACCTGCGGAACCTGGGAATATACCATTCTGTCAAGATGGGGAGAATATAATTATAATATCTTGTTAAATTTTGCATATGTAGTTATTTTAATGTAATTTAACAACATAATAACCAGCACAGATAGACAAAGAGACATTCATGGATTTATATTTTAAAGTAACTTGTATTCTGGACCCAGGGTATGGCAGCTGCATACCCCTACCATACTAACCCTGCAGATGTATAGTGTTGTGTGTACTTGCACTATGTAACCGTCCTCTTCTACCCCGGTTTTGAACCCTGCGCAAGTGCTGACATTTTGACCATTGACATAATAGAGCCTGCCTGCTTGCTCAGGGGAGAAATTCAATCTTGACACAATGTGTGTCAGATCCCGTGTCTAGGTGAAACATCACATGTTGTTGTTCTCCAATATTCTCTGTATCGTATTACAGAGAATATTGGTATTGCAAATGAAACGGCTTGGAATTAGAGACAGACAGAACATGACATTTCAATATCCGAGTGGTTGTTTAGGCTGAAACCTGTATAAAAAAAACGTATTATGGACCAATATTTATATGAAATATATATTTTGAAAAGCATGGTGGGGCCCCTTTAAAGAAAAGTGACGGCTTTAAGTACAGTACTTCAGTAAATGTACTTCCCGCCTCTAATAGTTCATTTTTACGGCCTCTTTATTTCTCCTTTGGTCCCATGGTCCGCCCCGTTGTGGTTGGGGGGACGCCCAGGCCAGGGGCCCCTCGGTGGGGTGGTGCTGGTGGGCCCTGGGCCAGAGGGGGAGGGGGGGGGGGGGGGAGGTCCCCATGGCCAGATCTCTCCCCAGCTCATTAAACCAATATCCATTGTTATGATTATTTAATAAAAAAAAAGTCATAAAACCCACAAAGGACATAAATAAATCAAGCCGGCATTGCAGGCCTATAAACAAGGAGCGAAGATTTGAGGTTATGTTTTGGACTGCTGCGCGCGCGTGTCTGTGTGTGTGTGTGCGTGTGTGTGTGTGTGTGTGTGTGTGTGTGTGTGTGTGTGTGTGTGTGCCTGCGTGTGTGCGTGCGTGTTGTCGCTGTTCTGGCAGAAACCTCTTATCTCCATATTTTAACTTTTTATGCCCAAAAAATATCATTATTGTCCAACTTTGTCATATCCTTCGTCATATTGCCGAAAAATAGGCGATCTTCAAGCTCAAAACGCGTTTTGAGCCTGTAGATCACCTATTTTTGCATTTGAATCCCGAAAAAAGTAACGTTTTTTTGGACATAGCGGATTTCCGCACGACAGAGACGATATGTGATCTTTGTGCATAATTTTGTGTGTGTGTGTGTGTGTGTGTGTGTGTGTGTGTGTGTGTGTGTGTGTGTGTGTGTGTGTGTGTGTGTGTGTGTGTGTGTGTGTGTGTGTGTGTTATCCGACCCGGCGCTGTAGCCGGGTAGATTTATCAGGGCAGTTAAAGGAGGATTTTCTCCTGGATTTTCAGTCCCAGTGACATCATAAATTGTGCTGTCGGGTCAAGGAAGAGAGTTCCTCCGTCAAGCGGCGGGGGGGGGGGCTTCTCCTCTCCTCTCCTCTCCTCTCCTCTCCTCTCCTCTCCTCTCCTCTCCTCCTCACATATTTTACTTAAGTAAAAGTATCAATACTGCAATGTAGAAATACTCTGTTAGGGTGCCCTCACACCAAAATACCTATGAGAGTGGAATCCGCGTTCCGCCAATGCATTTCAATGAGACTGAAGCGGTTTCATGCCAGCAGAGGATTTCTGCAAAAAACGCTCCCTTCTCATTGAAATGCATTGGCGGAACGCGGATTCCACTCTCATAGGTATTTTGGTGTGTGGGCACCCTTACAAGTAAAAATCCGGAATTCAAAACCTATACTTGAGTAAAAGAGTCAAATTGTACTCAAAGCATCAAAAGTAAAAGTACAAAATGTTTGGGTTAGGGTTAGGCTATTTTCAAACAGCCTAGGTATAAGGACTAAAGTGGTTTATGTATGTTTTATAATATTATCATTTATATCTGCAAAGTAACTAGTAGTAACTAAAGTTTTCAAATAAATGTAGTGGAGTAAAAGTACAACATTTGGATCCGAGATGTAGTGGAGTAGAAGTAAAAGTATTGGAAATTGGAAATACTCAAGTAAAGTACAAATACCTCAAAATTGTACTTAAGTACAGTACTTAAGTAAATGTACTTAGTTACTTTACACCACTGACAAACATACAGTCAGACACACACACACACACACACGCACGCACGCACGCACGCACGCACGCACGCACGCACGCACGCACGCACGCACGCACGCACACGCACGCGTGCACGCGCGCAGCAGAGCAAGGACACGGCTCATTAGCCACAGCTGGCCTCAGCCTCTGTGGCGGTACAGAAGATGCAGGAGGGGGGTAACGCTGTATATTCATGTCTTTGGCTCCGTCCCAAATGTTCATTTGCTTTTTTGGCCGGCCGACATTAGGGCTAATTCCTTCCCGGTGCTCTGCGTACAGTAAGTACGCCAGCCAGGGGTGTCACATGCACCAAATTCTGGGGCCCAGGGTACCAAGGATTCACTCACATTTTGTGCTTTAACTATTGAAAAATAGCAGCTTGTAGATCAGCTATTTTTGGGAAAAATCGCGAAAATGTGTGCAGGATCTGAATGTTTCAAATCCTTCTAAGGTTTTTTTTAGAAAAACCTACGTTTCTATATGTCAGTGGTGCTCAAACCTTTTCATGTGAAGGATCCCCCAAAATGATATGTATTTGGCCACGGACCCCCATCGCAAAATATTTCGTTCCAGGGACCCCTCAGAAGCAAAATTTGAGTTACAAATGTTCGCTTAAAAAAATACATATATTCAAAGAAAATAGCTAAAGTATGAAATAATTAAGGTCGCTCCAGCTTGGGCCCTGGTAACTCAGTCCCACTTTCCCCCCACCTTGTGACGCCCCTGAAGTCAGCATGAAGGCATGTGCAGAATAAGCTGGTATACGGGGGCAGGGGACGACTGGTGACATTGTGCCGGAAGTTGGCAGACTATCACACACAATAGTCTAGTAAATCTAGGGAAAAAATACACTCAGGTTGGACAAAATGTTATTATTTAGTTTTTCAACTGATTCTGACAGGAAATTAGGTCTACTAGCCAGGATAAAAAATCTACCCTGATCTGCTCACTGCAAATACCCACAGTGGCCAAATCAAGTTGGGCTCCCATCGACTTTCTATACAGGAGGAAAACACCCAGAAAAAAAATCTGCTTTAAGTAGGATGTGAGGGGTCTAACTAGGGGTTTGACATGATGCTGAATCCATTGCAAGCGTTTGTTTTGCACCAAGTACAGTGCTTTAGGGCACAAGGGGGCATTGGTCTTTTTTTCAGCTTTTTGCAGATCATGAACGTACAGAATATAAGCTTTCAAATTACGTGTGATTCATTGAAATCTGAACATATTTGAAGAAGATACTTATGTTAATTTCAGGATTCAAATTAGAAAATGAGCTGATCTACAAGCTCAAAATGTGTCACTTTGTGTCTGCTACTTCTGCTACTCTTGTGTGGCGCCGTAGCGCCGTAGCGTGATCAAGCAGGACATTCATTAATTTCATTTACGAAAACACAAATAGTTAGAATATGGAGATAAGAGGTTTCTGCCCGACAGCAACGATCTTTATCAACATCACGATGAAAACCCATTTCCCAAGGTTTTAAAGGACTTTAAAAAACAAAAGCCCACCTGCAGCATCCTCACGGCCCCCCAGTGGGCCCCGGCCTGGGGTTCCACAGGTTGAGAACCTCTGCAGTGTGTAGTGCAGATGACAGCAGCACATTATGGTGTGAGTTACAATTACATATAACATTTTAAAGCTACAGTACAATCCGTAGGTTTTATGTCCGTTTTATGTCTCACTCTCACGATGGAGAGAGAGAGAGGCATAATCGCACCGATGTCTGTCTGGTCTATGAGATGGGGGGGGGGGGGTTATCGTCACTAGTTTTTTCTTTGCGTGATAAATGATACCGTCCACCATGGCATGCCAACCCTTGATTTTTAGATGTTTGCATCCACCACTTCACAATGCATACAGTACATTTCATACACTACACTACACGATCACTGACACTGGCCTTGACTCTTCAGTTTAACACTTTTACCGCTTTGAACGTTCCCGTTCGCCCCATTTTTCCCGGCGGCGCGTAGTACGTTCTTTGGCTCGTTCTTTTGTACCTTGTTTTGATATCTGTAAACTGATGAGGGGTCGCGCGGGTGTGTACCGTTAACACATCTCCCGTAAAAGTACTCTCAAAAACCCACTGGACGTTGGCATCAATGGAGTAACAACACTCTTCCTTGTTATTTTCTCTGGTAACAGAGCTCTGTAGCGATTTAGTGGTATTGACGGACGGCTGCCGGCCGCGGCCATTTCACATGAATTCTTGCATGAGGCTGCCCTCTACTGCTAGTATGACCAAAGTGCACTATATAATGAGGAGAAAAAAAAAAAAAAAAAAAAACCCGAATAGATCTTTGTCTATAACCTCGCAAAGGTAAGCTATTTTTGCTGGCACAAGACCCAATAAATAAATGATAACATCTGGCAGTAAAACTGTTAAAGGACAACTTTGTTTTTTGTACTACAAGGGTTCATATTTTAGATTGTAATGAGAGGAAAGAAAAAAATGAGTGTTAAAATGTTTTTATTTACTGCTTTCTGTTGTTTTTAGCGATTTTAGTATTTTGATTTCAGTGGTTAGGGGCACTTGTTCAAGTGGCTAAATGTCTTTTTAGACACAATAAGCCAGCAGTTTCTTTGTTAGTATTTACACCAGCCCCCATAAGTCACATCTGACCATGAAAGATTGCGGTGCATCTTGGGAATGGGCTTATTGTGTCTAAAAACACATATTTAGCCACTTGCATGCATGCCCCCAACCTTAGGGCATGCATGCAAATCAAAATCGTTAAAAAATCACTAAAATGATAGAAAGAAGTAAATGAAAACATTTCAACACCCATCTTTTCTTTTCTCTAATGACTATCTAAAATATGAACCCTTGTTGTAAAAAAACAAAAAAAACAAAGTTGTCCTTGAAAATAAAAATCTGTTTTCTACGTTAAACCAGGACTCTGCCTCCTTTGTTGTGAGCAGTGAGCCATGCATGGAACATCTGTCTCCTCTTGTCTCATGTTAAATGGACTGTTGTCTGTACCCTCACCTGAAACCGCACAACTGTCATATCCAGTGGCGTCAGTTCAGAAAAAGCTAGGGTATGGCAAAGATGGGAGTCCTCATAGAAAAAAGGCATTACATTTTGTACAACACGGTTCTATTGTGAAAATAGAACCGAGGCGTTGTGAGCATGTAGATCGGCTATTTTCACAATGTCTGAAAAAAACGAGTTTTGTCAGTTTTTTTTACACAGGTTTCTACGGCAGCCTGGAATGGTTGTTCACGTGCAGCTAAACTTGGCATGATAGTAAACATGCCACAATTAACAATAATGCATTGCACCTGTGCAGCTGACCTCCGGAACCTGGGAATATACCATTCTGTCAAGATAAGGAGAATACAAGTGTGGAGAAAATAATTATAATACCTTGTTAAAGTGACCATGTTGTTACATTTGCATTTGTAGTTATTTGACTGTAATTTAACAACATAATAACGAGCACAGATAGACAAAGAGACATTCATGCATGCATACATTTAAAAGTAACTTTTATTTTCCACCCTGGACCCAGGGTATGGCAGCTGCATACCCCTGCCATACCCAATTGACACCCCTGGTCATATCTGTCTCTCTCTCTCTCTCTCTCTCTCTCTCTCTCTCTCTCTCTCTCTCTCTCTCCTCACAGAGACGGGTTGACCTCTGTGTGTCTGCTCAGGCTGCTAACCTCTGACCCAGGAAGTAGTCCCGGCTTGGTGCTGCGCGCGCTGCTCCACAGAGAATGTCACCTGGCCACCGTCCTGCTGGAGAACTCCCGTAAGTCTGCCTCCGCTGGCGGGACGGATGGATGGATGGGAGGGTGGTGGTGGTGGTGGTGGTGGTGTAAGCACCAGGGGTGTAGTTGTCCCGATTTGAAATGAAGCAAACACGGAACTGAACGTTCCTCTGATTGGCCGCTAGTTGCGCTGTTCTGGTACCAGAAGCAACATGTTCTCCATAGGATTCCATTCATTTCCGCCCGAACTTTGAGATTAGATTTTCCTACCTTAATAAACATTGTCATAAATACTTGATGGTTCCTGTCGCTAGTTTAAAGCCTTGTTTCAATCACCATGATTTGCGTATTCTGAAAATATGGTCCAATTTATGTTATATTTGATGTAATAGCAGGGTATGCTGTAGGAGGGGTTTGTGATCATATGCTTGTGATGGTTCTTCTTTGTGTGCTTAATTTTCGGCAAGCTCAAGACAATGTCCCATGTATCCCTGCGGTTGCACGTGACCGTTGGCAGCCAATAGCATTCCTTGGGTACTGTTAAAACAATGATGGCACCCATACAACTGCCAAAAAAGCTTAATTTGCGCAGCATAAAATTGCTTTCCACTGTCCATATTTTTTTTACAGTCTATGGTAAGTGTGGGTTGCAAAATGAGTGCGTGTGTGTGTATGTGTTCATAAACATCAATACGGCATGGAATTGTGAACACAAATCGTATCCGACGTCAACAAAATATTCTTAAAGGGATATTTCACTTTCAAAAAAACTTTTGTTCCTTTTATCGTCTTTTATCGCCATCGTATCGTGAAAGTGAAATATCCCTTTAAGTTAAGTTTTGGGGTCAGAGAGGCGAAATCTCACCGGTCGTAGATGACGAGCCTCTCTCTCCGTCTCATGAAGTTATCAGCATCTCAGCCATCATCATCATCATCATCATCATCATCATCATCACTAAATCAATAGAGCGCGGTAATAAACACTCCACCAGGGCCAGCCGGTTGCACATGCAGTGACCTTTAAGGATTCCTTTCCGCCTCCCCTCCCCTCCCATCCTCCTACCACGTCGGCAGCGCTCTAACCTTTAAAGACTGTTGTGCACTCGCACATTAATTCACATTATAGCGACCTCATTAATAACAACTCTGCACTGTCTCGTTCTCTCTCTCTCTGTCGCTCGCTTGCGCACTCGCTGGGCGTGCGAGGCTGGTTTCCGCCCGGCCCACGAGCCTCGATCGTCTCTCTCTCTCTCTCTCTCTCTCTCTCTCTCTCTCTCTCTCTCTCTCTCTCTCTCTCTCTCTCTCGCTCTCTACCACGACTACCGCACCGTAGCGTCTCTCCGCTCGACCGTAAATCAACGCCGGAAGCGCTGACGCTGGCGTGCTGTTGCCACGCTGACGGGCTAATTAACCATGGGAAGCACGCGGTTGGACGGACGGACGGACGGACGGACGGACGGACGGACGGACGGACGGACGGACGGACGGACGGGGTGGCTCGACTGAATGCCTGGACGCCAGTGGTTCTCAACCTGTGGGTCGGGACCCCCATGTGAGATAGATTTCTTTTGAGGGGGGTCCCCAGATGACAGTAAAGTAACAATTTAAGGACTTTTAATGAGACCTTTTCAGTAAAAACATTTAACGAAATGGATAAAAAAGACTGTCACTGCATCAAAAGTATAAACAACAAAGTATACTATAAAAACGGGTCAAACATTGGCCAAATTGTCAAATAATATAAGATATCATTTGAAAATAGCCGATCTACAACTCGCGTTGCGAGCTTGCAGAAAGCCTGAAAAGATTGAGAACCGCTCCCATGAGCCACCGCTGCCCTTCTGACTGCGATCTCTTTTCAGTGTGTGTGTGCTAGGTGGATATGAAGTGATGGATCACGATGATTTGATTGTCACTAGATTTTAAGTACAAGCAGCGAAATGTTGATGGAACTTCCGTCCTGCAAAAGAGGTGATACGTACATATATATACAATAGGCTACCATCGGCTAACGGGTCGCAAGCCGAGTAACGGAAGCTGGCATTTATGCTCACGATAAATACATTTTTTAAATTTCTATTTCTGCTAAGCAGCAAGCTGTATATGCTTAGATGATTTTAATTTATATTAGGATACATTTGCGCGACTGTAACGACAAAACGGAAGTGGGGAGGAGTGAATTCACGTCCGCTTTATCGCTTGCTCATGATCAGAGCTTCCGTGCTCCAGACTGTATGACGAAAGCATTGGAAAACGGTGTGAGGCAACAGTCTGGCCACGCGAGTTCCAAATAGACCCTTTGAGAAGCACTGTATGGAGTACCGTCACTAATTAGTGTGCTGGTTTGCTGTAAATCATGTTAAAGTACCCACTTATGCCCATCAACCAGTGCCTTTTTTTCCCTAATATGTTTTTGTACTACAATATGCAGGAGATCTCCCTAAGTGCCTTTGTCAAAGCACTCCAGCTAATAGCAATCAAGCTATAGCCCAGCTAGTTGATATACGCTACACACACACACACACACACACACACACACACACACACACTGACAGTTTAACTAAGATGCATAAGTATTTCTGCGTAACTGTTCCAAATGCATCCAGATCAGGGCGATAATCCATTATCCATTATTGTATTCTGGCCTGTGTTACAAAGCACACTCTAAATCTGGAGGTATACGCAACCCATAGTAGTGCACAAATTAAATGAGTACCTCACAAATCACGCCGACGCATGCACACACGCAGCACACGCACGCACACACACACACACACGCACACGCACACGCACACGCACAGGCATAGGCACACACATTAATACAGGTTTAATTGTATTACAATACTTGTGAGGACATCAACATTGTAAGACAGTGATTTTACAAACGCCACATGTTTTCGGGTGCCGTTTACAGTCGATCTACAAGCTTGTAGATCAGCCATTTTTCAATGCATGACACTTAGCCAGCGCACAAATAGCACCCCTAGTGGACATTAACACACATCTAACGCAACGCCATGCATGATTGTCGCCATGCCGCGAATGGCAGAACAATTCTCTTGTCCTTAAGGGCTGCTTTAGACCGGCCGAGGGGAACAACCTAATGCCGTCTGATACTGTGGTTCATCTCAACCTTTTCAGGCTGTGACCGCCAAAATAATCATACACTCACACACACACACACACACACACACACACACACAGCATTCAAATAGCTGTCATCACGCACACGCACACACACACAAAGAGCCGAGTGACAGGCCCCATGGATGTTTTCCACCTCTGGAGCTACGCAGTTTAACACACATACACTCAGTCACGCACACACATCATGCGTGCGTGTATACACACACACACGTGCGTGCGTGTATACACACACACACATCGCCGCTGTGTACAGGGACGCCCCACAAGGCTGTGCTGTCAAAACCTCTTCCTTGTCAGTTCCTGACTCCATGTGCTGTTGTTGGGTCCCCCACAGACCCCCCCCCCCCCCCCCCATACACACACACACACACACACACACACACACACACACACACACATTTTTGGCGGGGCCTTGATGGCGTCGCAATGCCCGATTTTACACTTGCCTGCGCTCTGAAAATAGCCGATCTTGAAGCTTGAGCTTGTTGATCTGCTATTTTCAGAGTGCAACACCCGAGTGCAACCAAACATCAAATGACTTGTCTTTTAGTTCTACTGGATCTCTTCTCCACTATAGTCCTATTATTTAGTTTTCTTCAAAAAGGTAGTCGAGGAACATTTTTCGTCATCGTTTTAGTCGTAGACAAAATCAACATTGTTGTGTTTGTTTTCTTTCCGCGAAAAAAAAAAAAGCTCCCGTCTGTGACTTCCTGTTAGCATACTTCAGCTTTATGTGACAGCCTTGACATTTAGACCAACATGTGCAGCACACAGTGTGGTTTTATCCGACGTGTCTAGTTTTTATTCATCTTCTTTCTCTTTTTTTTCCCTCTTCGCCCGTCGCACCGATGTTGATCATGTTGCGTGTTGTTCTGTTCCACGCTGTGGAGGTCGAGGTCAATGCATTCTATAGTCGCTCGCCCGCTCTCCTTGGTACTCTCCGTGTGCGTGCGTGCGTGCGTGCGTGCGTGCGTGCGTGCGTGCGCGCGTGCGTGCGTGTGTGCCATGCATATTGTTGGAAACCTCTTTTGTACAAAAACTGTTGCTTTTCAGGAAATGGTGAAAAAAAAAGAATGCAAACATAGTTATTATTTTGTCACAAGCTTATTCGTTCATTATTTATAAAACGCAGCAGGCTTAAAATGAAACATAAATAAATAATAAGGGTGGTAATAATAATAATAATAATAAATAAATAGAAATTGACAAACTCTTGCTGTACAACTCTTTTCCAACAAAGTAGGGCATTAAAGGAGTAGTTCACCCCCAAAAATACTTTTTTTCCTATTGATTACTCACGCCATGGAGACTTCAGTTCAACAATATTTTTTAGTTTTAGTCGCATTCCTAAGGCAATAATTTCATTACAATAAACCTACTGCCCCCATTGATTCCGGATGGGGACCCAAATGAATTTGGGTCCCCATCCGGAATCAATGGGGGTAAGTTTACTATAATCATTTTTCTTTTTTTTTGTCGTGGGAATGTGAAATATACAAAAACTCCTTAAAGGTCCTACACCATGCATTTAAAAATAATTTATATAACACTGTTTGTGTCCCAAAAACGTTTTTGAAAAGGTTTGAGGCTAAATTACCACTCCTGAATACAGAGCCCCTGTCATTTCTGCCTGGCTTTCAGAGCATTTCAGCTGCAGTACCACCTTGTCCTGAGTGGGAGGACTGCGCTATTGAGCCAGATTTGGCCCCACACTTCTCCCCACCTCCTGCTCAGCAGGCCTGCCCACCCCTCCCCAACCCTCTCCCAGCTCCTCCTGCCTCCTTCTCAGGCCTGCCCACCCCTCCCCAACCCTCTCCCAGCTCCTCCTGCCTCCTTCTCAGGCCTTGTGACATCACAAATCTGACATTTCACAATCAGGACCGTTCTGAGACATGCTAACATAGATCTGCCCATAAACTGAGAAAGACACAATGGTCAGAAATAGGACTTTGTGAGGATAGAAGTTGCTGGTGGGACACCAAGAAAATACATAAAAATTGGAAAAATGAAAATTCATGGTGTAGGCCCTTTAAACTCCTACTACTACTACTCCTACTACTCCTTTAACAATTTTGCTGCCATTTTAAACATAGCTGTAGTAAGCAGCTGCCAAATTGTCCTTATCTTTTAACGTCACACCTCAACTCCAACAACCTCTATGAACCCTTTCAATCCGGTTTCCGCCCCCACCATAGCACCGAAACAGCCCTGGCAAAAATCACGAACGACCTCCTCCGTGCAGCTGATTCTGGACTACTCACCATTCTCATTCTCCTCGACCTCTCGGCTGCCTTTGACACCATCTCCCACCCACTACTCCTGGAGCGCCTGGCTAACATAGGGATCACGGGTGTTGCACTCTCCTGGTTTGAGTCCTATCTCACGGACAGACAACAGTTTGTCCAGCTGGGGGAGCACAGATCTGGGTTTTCGTCGGTTTCACTGGGTGTTCCCCAAGGGTCAGTACTGGGTCCACTCTTATTTATCATCTATCTCCTCCCCCTGGGTAAAATCCTCCGTCACCATGGTGTCCAATTCCACTGTTACGCGGATGACACTCAAATCTACATCTCCACCAAACCCTCCACCACCCTCCCTCCCCCCTCCCTCACTGCATGTCTCCAGGACATCCGGAGCTGGATGAGCAGGAACTTTTTAAAGTTAAATGCCAGTAAAACCGAGGCCCTGCTCATCGGCTCCAAAAACACACTGTCCAACTTCACCACCGTCCCCAACATCACCATTGATAACTTCCCTGTTCCGTTCTCCCCCCAAGTTAAGAGCCTCGGCGTCATCCTAGATAGCACCCTTTCTTTTGCACCCCACATAAATAACATCACTCGGTCTGCCTTCTTTCACATCCGTAACATCTCCAGACTCCGCCCATCACTGTCCCAATCCAGCACTGAAATCCTCACTAATGCTCTTGTCACATCCCGCATCGATTACTGTAACTCACTTCTCTCTGGCCTACCCACCACACTACTCCATAAACTTCAAATCATTCAGAATTCAGCTGCACGGATCATCACCCGTACCAAACTATCCGCCCACATTACCCCCATCCTCATCCAACTCCACTGGCTCCCCATTCCCTACCGTATCGACTACAAAAACCTCCTCCTCACTTACAAAGCCCTCCATAACCTCGCCCCCACCTACCTCTCCGACCTTCTCCATGGTTATGTCCCCTCCCGTCCCCTCCGTTCCTCCTCAGCTGGGCTCCTGACAGTGCCTGCTGACAGTGCCCGCATCGGCACCATGGGTGCCAGGGCTTTTAGCTGTACTGCACCTAGACTCTGGAACTCATTACCCCCTCATATCCGACAATCTGACTCCATAACCATTTTTAAATCTCAACTCAAAACTCACCTGTTTAAACTGGCCTACTCCCTTTAACACACCCACATCACCCCTTTTTATCTGTTCACTTACCCTCACTTATCTTTTACTATTGATTCTTGTTATGATGTATTATTTATATTACTATTTTCAGTGTTCTATTTTTTTTATTCGTGTTTTGATATTGTGTATTTTGTAATTAACATGTTGATGTATGCTTTCTTCTGCCTGTTTTTAATGACTGTTTTTAACCTGTACGGCGACCTTGAGTGTCTTGAAAGGCGCCTCAAATAAAATGCATTATTATTAACGTGGGCACGCGCACGCATCGTGCACAATCTGTGCGCGACTCATCTAGTAGACTGTAGACTCGGTGACAAGCTTTCGAATAAAAAAAACCCCATTGAAATAGACATATCCGTTGCCACGCTGTATCCCTGCTTATCCGCCAGTGTTTACATGAAAAAACATTGAAAAAAGCCAACTGTGCGCTATGGTAACAAGTGGACACGTTCGCGCACAAAACGCACGATATGTGCGGGGATCATAATCCAGGCGTGTAGAGACTGGATCAAAGTTTCCAAACGCAAAAATCCGATTGAAAAACAAGTGTTCCATCGCCGAGTAGCTTTCTCTTCTGTTACACTGTAAACCAACGGAGGCGGGACTATGGCCCAGGCTCAGACCGGATACGGAAAGCTAGATCCGGTCCAGACCGGAAATGACCGGATACAGTTAGGGGGGCGGGCCTAAAGAGCCAGAATCAGCGAAAATCTGCGATAATACTTTTAATCCTTTCATAATGATTAAAGCTAATTAAACTTCCGGGATCGACGGGCATGGCACCGCGGTACAGCGGGAAATCTACGGTTTCTACGGGGATCGCCCAGAATGAGTTAATACGAAATGAAAAAATAAACAGCAAAAAACAACAACAAAAAAGAAAACATGGGGATACAAGGTTGTGTATGTGTATGTATGTGTGTATATGTGTATGTGTACGGTATGTACAGTAGTCTACTTGTATGTATGTATGTATGTATGTATGTGTATGTATTCATGTGTGTATATGTGTATGTGTACGGTATGTAGGCTACAGTAGTCTACTTGTATGTATGTATGTATTCATGTGTGTATGTGTACGGTATGTACAGTAGTATGTATTCATGTGTGTATATGTGAGCTGCGTCTCCATGCAACCAGAGTCAATACATTCCGTGACATTTTCCCGACGCTGCCTGCTTATCATTTATTCACTCCGCTCCGCTGTTTTCCCATGCAGCTCCCCCGCCGAACTGACGAAGCCTCTTCATTTCTTCTTGTTTACGTTTTTCAGATTTCTGCAGAGACGCGCAGAGGCGCGGGTCGCAGGGGTCACGGGCGTGCACGGAGGAGGAGGAGGAGGAGGAGCGGCGGCGGCGTGCGGGGGATGGTTTCGTGGTGGCGTTGTTCCACCTCCTCTGCTCCGTGGGAGAGGAGGTCCCGCGGGCCCTGACCCATGCCCTGCTCCCTTACCTGGACGCTGAGCCTGCCCTGTGGGAGCATCTCTACACACTGCCAGGTATGAACCAGGGTTCATGTCCATCTCTACACACTGCCAGGTATGAACCAGGGTTCATGTCCATCTCTACACACTGCCAGGTATGAACCAGGGTTCATGTCCATCTCTACACACTACCAGGTATGAACCAGGGTTCATGTCCATCTCTACACACTGCCAGGTATGAACCAGGGTTCATGTCCATCTCTACACACTGCCAGGTATGAACCAGGGTTCATGTCCATCTCTACACACTGCCAGGTATGAACCAGGGTTCATGTCCATCTCTACACACTGCCAGGTATGAACCAGGGTTCATGTCCATCTCTACACACTACCAGGTATGAGTCATGTCCATCTCTACACACTACCAGGTATGAACCAGGGTTCATGTCCATCTCTACACACTACCAGGTAGAACCAGGGTTCATGTCCATCTCTACACACTACCAGGTATGAGTCATGTCCATCTCTACACACTACCAGGTATGAGTCATGTCCATCTCTACACACTACCAGGTATGAACCAGGGTTCATGTCCATCTCTACACACTACCAGGTATGAACCAGGGTTCATGTCTCTACACACTACCAGGTATGAACCAGGGTTCATGTCCATCTCTACACACTACCAGGTATGAACCAGGGTTCATGTCCATCTCTACACACTACCAGGTATGAACCAGGGTTCATGTCCATCTCTACACACTACCAGGTATGAACCAGGGTTCATGTCCATCTCTACACACTACCAGGTATGAACCAGGGTTCATGTCCATCTCTACACACTACCAGGTATGAACCAGGGTTCATGTCCATCTCTACACACTACCAGGTAGAACCAGGGTTCATGTCTCTACACACTGCCAGGTATGAACCAGGGTTCATGTCCATCTCTACACTACCAGGTATGAACCAGGGTTCATGTCCATCTCTACACACTGCCAGGTATGAACCAGGGTTCATGTCCATCTCTACACACTGCCAGGTATGAACCAGGGTTCATGTCCATCTCTACACACTGCCAGGTAGAACCAGGGTTCATGTCCATCTCTACACACTGCCAGGTATGAACCAGGGTTCATGTCCATCTCTACACTACCAGGTATGAACCAGGGTTCATGTCCATCTCTACACTACCAGGTATGAACCAGGGTCCATGTCCATCTCTACACACTGCCAGGTAGAACCAGGGTTCATGTCCATCTCTACACACTACCAGGTATGAACCAGGGTTCATGTCCATCTCTACACACTACCAGGTATGAACCAGGGTTCATGTCCATCTCTACACTACCAGGTATGAACCAGGGTTCATGTCCATCTCTACACACTGCCAGGTATGAACCAGGGTTCATGTCCATCTCTACACACTACCAGGTATGAACCAGGGTTCATGTCCATCTCTACACTACCAGGTATGAACCAGGGTTCATGTCCATCTCTACACACTACCAGGTATGAACCAGGGTTCATGTCCATCTCTACACACTACCAGGTATGAACCAGGGTTCATGTCCATCTCTACACACTACCAGGTATGAACCAGGGTTCATGTCCATCTCTACACACTACCAGGTATGAACCAGGGTTCATGTCCATCTCTACACACTGCCAGGTATGAACCAGGGTTCATGTCCATCTCTACACACTGCCAGGTATGAACCAGGGTTCATGTCCATCTCTACACACTACCAGGTATGAACCAGGGTTCATGTCCATCTCTACACACTACCAGGTAGAACCAGGGTTCATGTCCATCTCTACACACTGCCAGGTATGAACCAGGGTTCATGTCCATCTCTACACACTGCCAGGTATGAACCAGGGTTCATGTCCATCTCTACACACTACCAGGTATGAACCAGGGTTCATGTCCATCTCTACACACTACCAGGTATGAACCAGGGTTCATGTCCATCTCTACACACTGCCAGGTATGAACCAGGGTTCATGTCCATCTCTACACACTACCAGGTATGAACCAGGGTTCATGTCCATCTCTACACACTACCAGGTAGAACCAGGGTTCATGTCCATCTCTACACACTACCAGGTAGAACCAGGGTTCATGTCCATCTCTACACACTGCCAGGTATGAACCAGGGTTCATGTCCATCTCTACACACTACCAGGTATGAACCAGGGTTCATGTCCATCTCTACACACTACCAGGTATGAACCAGGGTTCATGTCCATCTCTACACACTACCAGGTAGAACCAGGGTTCATGTCCATCTCTACACACTGCCAGGTAGAACCAGGGTTCATGTCCATCTCTACACACTACCAGGTATGAACCAGGGTTCATGTCCATCTCTACACACTGCCAGGTATGAACCAGGGTTCATGTCCATCTCTACACTACCAGGTATGAACCAGGGTTCATGTCCATCTCTACACACTACCAGGTATGAACCAGGGTTCATGTCCATCTCTACACTACCAGGTATGAACCAGGGTTCATGTCCATCTCTACACACTGCCAGGTAGAACCAGGGTTCATGTCCATCTCTACACACTACCAGGTATGAACCAGGGTTCATGTCCATCTCTACACACTACCAGGTATGAACCAGGGTTCATGTCCATCTCTACACACTACCAGGTAGAACCAGGGTTCATGTCCATCTCTACACACTACCAGGTATGAACCAGGGTTCATGTCTCTACACACTACCAGGTAGAACCAGGGTTCATGTCCATCTCTACACACTGCCAGGTATGAACCAGGGTTCATGTCCATCTCTACACACTGCCAGGTAGAACCAGGGTTCATGTCCATCTCTACACACTGCCAGGTATGAACCAGGGTTCATGTCCATCTCTACACACTGCCAGGTAGAACCAGGGTTCATGTCCATCTCTACACACTGCCAGGTATGAACCAGGGTTCATGTCCATCTCTACACACTGCCAGGTATGAACCAGGGTTCATGTCCATCTCTACACACTACCAGGTATGAACCAGGGTTCATGTCCATCTCTACACACTACCAGGTAGAACCAGGGTTCATGTCCATCTCTACACACTACCAGGTATGAACCAGGGTTCATGTCCATCTCTACACTACCAGGTATGAACCAGGGTTCATGTCCATCTCTACACACTACCAGGTATGAACCAGGGTTCATGTCCATCTCTACACACTGCCAGGTATGAACCAGGGTTCATGTCCATCTCTACACACTACCAGGTATGAACCAGGGTTCATGTCCATCTCTACACACTACCAGGTATGAACCAGGGTTCATGTCCATCTCTACACACTGCCAGGTATGAACCAGGGTTCATGTCCATCTCTACACACTACCAGGTATGAACCAGGGTTCATGTCCATCTCTACACACTACCAGGTATGAACCAGGGTTCATGTCCATCTCTACACACTACCAGGTATGAACCAGGGTTCATGTCCATCTCTACACACTACCAGGTGAAACCAGGGTCCATGTCCATCTCTACACACTGCCAGGTATGAACCAGGGTTCATGTCCATCTCTACACACTACCAGGTGAAACCAGGGTCCATGTCCATCTCTACACACTGCCAGGTATGAACCAGGGTTCATGTCCATCTCTACACACTACCAGGTATGAACCAGGGTTCATGTCCATCTCTACACACTACCAGGTATGAACCAGGGTTCATGTCCATCTCTACACACTGCCAGGTATGAACCAGGGTTCATGTCCATCTCTACACACTACCAGGTATGAACCAGGGTTCATGTCCATCTCTACACACTACCAGGTGAAACCAGGGTCCATGTCCATCTCTACACACTACCAGGTAGAACCAGGGTTCATGTCCATCTCTACACACTGCCAGGTATGAACCAGGGTTCATGTCCATCTCTACACACTACCAGGTGAAACCAGGGTCCATGTCCATCTCTACACACTACCAGGTAGAACCAGGGTTCATGTCCATCTCTACACACTGCCAGGTATGAACCAGGGTTCATGTCCATCTCTACACACTGCCAGGTATGAACCAGGGTTCATGTCCATCTCTACACACTACCAGGTATGAACCAGGGTTCATGTCCATCTCTACACACTACCAGGTATGAACCAGGGTTCATGTCCATCTCTACACACTGCCAGGTATGAACCAGGGTTCATGTCCATCTCTACACACTACCAGGTATGAACCAGGGTTCATGTCCATCTCTACACACTACCAGGTAGAACCAGGGTTCATGTCCATCTCTACACACTACCAGGTAGAACCAGGGTTCATGTCCATCTCTACACACTGCCAGGTATGAACCAGGGTTCATGTCCATCTCTACACACTACCAGGTATGAACCAGGGTTCATGTCCATCTCTACACACTACCAGGTATGAACCAGGGTTCATGTCCATCTCTACACACTACCAGGTAGAACCAGGGTTCATGTCCATCTCTACACACTGCCAGGTAGAACCAGGGTTCATGTCCATCTCTACACACTACCAGGTATGAACCAGGGTTCATGTCCATCTCTACACACTGCCAGGTATGAACCAGGGTTCATGTCCATCTCTACACTACCAGGTATGAACCAGGGTTCATGTCCATCTCTACACACTACCAGGTATGAACCAGGGTTCATGTCCATCTCTACACTACCAGGTATGAACCAGGGTTCATGTCCATCTCTACACACTGCCAGGTAGAACCAGGGTTCATGTCCATCTCTACACACTACCAGGTATGAACCAGGGTTCATGTCCATCTCTACACACTACCAGGTATGAACCAGGGTTCATGTCCATCTCTACACACTACCAGGTAGAACCAGGGTTCATGTCCATCTCTACACACTACCAGGTATGAACCAGGGTTCATGTCTCTACACACTACCAGGTAGAACCAGGGTTCATGTCCATCTCTACACACTGCCAGGTATGAACCAGGGTTCATGTCCATCTCTACACACTGCCAGGTAGAACCAGGGTTCATGTCCATCTCTACACACTGCCAGGTATGAACCAGGGTTCATGTCCATCTCTACACACTGCCAGGTAGAACCAGGGTTCATGTCCATCTCTACACACTGCCAGGTATGAACCAGGGTTCATGTCCATCTCTACACACTGCCAGGTATGAACCAGGGTTCATGTCCATCTCTACACACTACCAGGTATGAACCAGGGTTCATGTCCATCTCTACACACTACCAGGTAGAACCAGGGTTCATGTCCATCTCTACACACTACCAGGTATGAACCAGGGTTCATGTCCATCTCTACACTACCAGGTATGAACCAGGGTTCATGTCCATCTCTACACACTACCAGGTATGAACCAGGGTTCATGTCCATCTCTACACACTGCCAGGTATGAACCAGGGTTCATGTCCATCTCTACACACTACCAGGTATGAACCAGGGTTCATGTCCATCTCTACACACTACCAGGTATGAACCAGGGTTCATGTCCATCTCTACACACTGCCAGGTATGAACCAGGGTTCATGTCCATCTCTACACACTACCAGGTATGAACCAGGGTTCATGTCCATCTCTACACACTACCAGGTATGAACCAGGGTTCATGTCCATCTCTACACACTACCAGGTATGAACCAGGGTTCATGTCCATCTCTACACACTACCAGGTGAAACCAGGGTCCATGTCCATCTCTACACACTGCCAGGTATGAACCAGGGTTCATGTCCATCTCTACACACTACCAGGTGAAACCAGGGTCCATGTCCATCTCTACACACTGCCAGGTATGAACCAGGGTTCATGTCCATCTCTACACACTACCAGGTATGAACCAGGGTTCATGTCCATCTCTACACACTACCAGGTATGAACCAGGGTTCATGTCCATCTCTACACACTGCCAGGTATGAACCAGGGTTCATGTCCATCTCTACACACTACCAGGTATGAACCAGGGTTCATGTCCATCTCTACACACTACCAGGTGAAACCAGGGTCCATGTCCATCTCTACACACTACCAGGTAGAACCAGGGTTCATGTCCATCTCTACACACTGCCAGGTATGAACCAGGGTTCATGTCCATCTCTACACACTACCAGGTGAAACCAGGGTCCATGTCCATCTCTACACACTGCCAGGTATGAACCAGGGTTCATGTCCATCTCTACACACTACCAGGTGAAACCAGGGTCCATGTCCATCTCTACACACTGCCAGGTATGAACCAGGGTTCATGTCCATCTCTACACACTGCCAGGTATGAACCAGGGTTCATGTCCATCTCTACACACTGCCAGGTATGAACCAGGGTTCATGTCCATCTCTACACACTACCTAAATACACACTACACACTACACTCTACACACTCTACACTCTACACACTACTAAATGCTGGGCCCCTGATTCAGCCCGGGAAAAAGAGTTGGAGAGGCCCTCATTGCGCGCTATAGAGAGAGATCTCTCTCTATAGCGCTGCTGCTGCTACTCAAAGATTTGCCATTTCAGATCATGACAAGTGACAAGCCAGTGGGCCAATTCCATGAGTTATATTTCGTCGTTGTCGGGTGGAAACCTTGTATGTCCAAAACCATTTTAAAAATGATTTAAACTAGGGAAAACAGCCGATTTACAAGCACACAACGCCTCGCACCGTGAGGCGTTGTGTGCTTGTAGATCGGCTGTTTTCACTACTTTTGTAGGACAGCCTTGTATGATGAAGCAGGGCTTTACTTTGCGAAAAAATGAACAAATTTGAAACTTGGAGATACAAGGATTCTGCCCGACAGTGACGATTTACTTGGTTGGCTGCCCAACCCCCAAAATGGAACGAAGGCCGACATTGTATTTTTATTTTTTTCCTAATGGCCGGCCTGGACCGGTTGGGAATGAACCGGCCGTTCGGGAGTTGTCCCACTTTTCCCAATGGCCAGCACGTCCCTGACCAGGGTTCATGTCCATCTCTACCAGGGACGTGCTGGCCATTGGGAAAAGCGGGACAACTCCCGAACGGCCGGTTCATTCCCGGCTGGTCGAGGCCGGCCATTAGGAAAAAGGAAATTACATAAAATGTCGGCCTTCGTTCCATTTTGGGGGCTGGGCAGCCAACAAAGTAAATCGTCACTGTCGAGCAGAAACCTCGTGTCTCCAAGTTTCAAATTTATATTTTTTTTCTCAAAGCAAACCCCTGCTTCATCATACAAGGCCGTTGCACAGAAGTAGTGAAAACAGCAGATCTACAAGCTCACAGCGCAGCACTCGCTGTGAGCTTGTAGATCTGCTATTTTTCAATAGCTAAAGCATAAAATAATGGATAGTGTGTGTGTGAGTGCATGTCACTGGAGAGAGACTCACCCTCATTAGGAATGGGCTCCATGTCCCACGGACTCATCTTCTCTGTGTCGCCGTCATCCCAGCTAGGAGAAAGAATACATCGACAACAAAATCATCAGAGAAATCTTTTATTTTGTTCGATAGCCTACATTTTCGGGGAGTTTCATAGACTTTTAAAGGAAGACTTCACCCATTTTATAATTTGAGTTATGCTCATTATGAGATGCCATCATTTCTGTCTACTCGTACGGGTGTCTGTGGCGATTATGATATTCCAAACTTCCTGGAAAGTGAAGTTAGCATGGTGAAGTTAGCAAGCCATTGTTCATGAATTCATGAAAAGAAAATACTTTGAAATCTTGTAAGGAAATGGCCTAACCTGCCTACTGATGATGTCATTGGTAGGCAGGTTTCTATACTGCCCCGCAGCCTACCTCTGAGACACAGAGCGAGTAGACAGTGGTTCAAATCTAACACGACACGGGCGCGTTCCAGGTGTTTGAGATAGGCGGCGCTAGGGGGGTGCTTGCAGGTGCTTTAGCACCTCCAAAGAAGCCCATTGCACCCCCGTAGCACCCCCAAGAAATGATCAGCCAGATTTGTTCAAATCTGTGACATTGGTGAAAAAAAGATAAAGATAAAATGTGCCAGAAATGATCAGTATTTGCATTGTGTGCAGCCTATAGCCTGCCCTATACATCACTCCTTTTGTTGATGGTATTACCATTTATTTAATGTGACTTAACACTTGTGATGCGATACTTGAATGGTACTGATTGAACAGTGATTTGCTTTGTCAATAATAGTACACTAGGCTTTTCTTTTTTATATATATTTTTGTTGTTTAACAGAATAGCGGATTTTGCGCTGCAGCACAAGATATTTGGCTGTACGTATAGGCTTTTGGAGCCCAGCAAAAATAAAGATAAATAAATGTGTGTTTGTTTAGGCTCTTATACTGTATATAAATCGGTAGGCTATATCCACAACTACTTGGCACCTCCATTAATAGCCAAGCTCCCTTCCAGCACCCCCATTAAAAATTGTCTGGAGCCGCCACATTATTGACATTCCTCTGATGATGACACACGTGGACCCCTCCTAGACTGAAGGGTGTTTTGGGGGGTGGGTCTCCTCCTCCTAACCCTGGTGATCCAGCGCTTTTTAACCCATTTAGGCATTAGGAATTATTTTATACTTTAGATATTGGGAAAAAAAATATACAAGCTCACACGGCGAGCTTGTAGATCTGCTATTTTTGAAAAAGTCATACATATATATATTTTTAAAAATCTTTATCTATATATGGTACTTTTCAAAGCAAACTTTTGTAACTCAAATCTCTGCTTTTCTGGGGATCCAGAAAAGGAGCAACATGTTTTGAGATGGGTGGTCCGATACGTATGTAATTTTGGGAGTCTTTGATAAGAAAAGGTTTATGGACATTTATGGAATCGCATCAAAAAATATTCAAAGACGTACCCAAATGTTCTGGATTTTTTTTTTTTTAAATAGCAGATCTACAAGCTTTCAGCGCGGCACTTAAAGCATAACATACCGGTTGAAGTAATAACGCGTTTCCGATGTTAATCGGTTAAGAAGAAGTCCCGCTGAGGACCAACCTCATTCTGGAGATGGACTCCTCTCTTCTGGCTGAGTGGTAATTATTGTTGCGTAAATTAGGGTGATTGGAGTGGAGCATTAGGATATGAGAGAGAGAGAGAGAGAGAGAGAGAGAGAGAGAGAGAGAGAGAGAGAGAGAGAGAGAGAGAGAGAGAGAGAGAGAGAGAGAGAGAGAGAGAGAGAGAGAGAGAGAGAGAGAGAGAGAGAGAGAGAGAGAGAGAGAGAGAGAGAGAGAGAGACATTGATGTCCTCACAAGTAGTAATACAAACCTGTGTTTGTGTGCGTGCGCGTGCGTGTGTGTGTGTGTGTGTGTGTTTTGGGAGAAGAGAGACATTTTCAATGTCACCGAACCATAATTTATCCTCACAGAGTAATTAGTTTAATTGCTGCATGGCCTGCGCCCAAACGTTGTATTACACTTTTGGTTACAGAGTTACAACACCCGCTCGCGTGCACGCGCACACACACGCACACACACGCACACACACGCTCACACACGCACACACACGCACACACACGCTCACACACACTCACACACGCTCACACAAACGCACACACCACAGAGTTCCCTCTGCTTTCCATTTGAGCTGTCAGCGAGTTAACTCTCTCAGATTAAGTTAAGCTTTTTCACCGCTTCTCCACTCGCACCGCAACGGTGTGAGTTGGGAATCGATTCCGCTTTGGTCAATAATACGCTTACGGGCACATTGAGTTTGTTTTTAGTTTTTTTGGCAAAAGGAGTGACTTTGAAAAGTATACAACGTGCTTCTCACCTGCCACAACGCGCTCTTTTTTTCCGTTTTTTATTTTTTATATCCCACGATTTTGTAACCCATTTTTCACCCAGTGCCAACTGCCTAAACTGTAATCCTGGGCTCTGCTCTCCCTCTGCTAACCTGGGGAGAGCCCCGAACTGAGCTCCTGCTTCCTTCAGTACATGAGGAGTGAGCAGGCCGCTTCTTGACATGGGTGATTTTCCCCGCTAGGACGTAGAGCGTAGAAGGAACAAATACTTCCTTTCCCCTCCAAGTGCTTCGCTGCGAGCTTGAAAAAGCTATTTTTTAAAAATCGTGACATTCTTTGCAAATCTTTGAATATATATATAAACCCCGCCCATGGAAGCTTTTGATTGGCTGAACTGGAGCTAGGGAGCGCTAAACCTAACTCTAACCCTAACCTTACCCTCAGTAAAACTATGCCTAACCCTAACTCTAACCCTAACCTTAACCTCTGTAAAACTATGCCTAACTCTAACCCTAACCCTAAAACTAACCTCACTGAAACTAACGCTGATGAGTAACTAACCTGCCGACGGGCGTGAAAACAAACGGCTCCGCCCAGAACTCATGTGCGATTCCAAATCAGGCGTCCCTGATACATACTATTTCGAGATGGGGTCTGCAACTCGGTGGCCATACATATAACTTTAGGGGTCCTTCACATGAAAAACTTTGATAACCACAGATAAAAAAACATCTTTAAGTTTACAAGTTTTTCAGAAAACCATTATGATTTAGAATATATTTTTAAAGTTAGAACATGGAGATGAGAGTTCCTGCCCGACAGCATCGTAATAGGCTGACGAGCGAACTCGGCGACCAATCACTGCTCGGGAGTGGGTGGAAAACCTTAGATCATAATATCCTCCCCGCGGGGGTCGGAGGTCATAGATTTTGTTAGGCATCCCGGGAGATGCCCACCCGATGCCCCTCCAGCGATACGCTGCGCGCTACGCTAGCAGCACCGCACTAAATCTCTCCCCGTCGGGCTGTGAGCGCTTTGGGCCTTTTTTTTTACTGCCCGCCGCAGCGGGAAGTTTATGGATGTCCTACAACTTCGCACTGTGGAGCTGCTCTCTTGTGTCAGCGTGAGGAGCGGGATATTAAAAGGGCAACGGCGATGAAAGACGAGGGATACACCTGGAGGGGAGAGAGAGAGAGAGAGGGGGTGGTGGTGGGGGCGTTTCTGGGGGGGAGCGTTGGGCCTCCGCACGCCGTCTGCGGCAGCACCTGGCTTTGATGCGGAACATCTGACACTATAGCACGGCGAGTTTGATGCGAGTATAGGCCGGTGTTGCCAGATTGCGCGAGAGATGAACAAGCAGCCAGGTCTATGAAAACAAGCCTAAAAAGATAAGTGACTAACTGACTATATATAACTAGTAAGACACCTGAGAGTGACATGCGACCTCAGGGTGACATGCGACCTCGCCCGTCGCGCCAATTCTTGACCGTCTGGCCAACCACAGCGTTTCTCTGACGATTCTAGTTGTTGTCATTCTGGGGGAGTTTGTTCATGTTTTTGTGAGGGTATCAACCCTAGGAGACATGGGGAGAACATGCAAACTCCACACAGAAAGGCCCTATCGCCCACACCCTAGGTGGGGTTGGCGATAGGGCCTTTCTGTGTGGAGTTTGCCTAAACATGGAGATGTGGTACAGAATGACTCGTATATGGGCATAAAAATTATGTCATGTGACATCACTTCCTGTACAGACAGTCAGACAGACAGCCATTGACTCCAGCCTAACAATGGCTACTGTCTATGACGGTAGTCCCATATGACATGATGGACTGGACTATCTCCATATATAGTGTTCTCCACATCTCCATGTTTAGGCCAAAAAGGTTTGCTCCATTTCTCCATGTATAGGTCCAAATGCCCAACGTTTACTTTAGAAAATATGTTAAATTCTAAGAACGTTTCGAGTACCGGTTTGATACAAGAGCGAATAAGCGCTACACTTAGGGAATCCTGTGCGTCGACTTAAAGTCGGATCCAGGCCTAATAACTTTATCTGGCCGCTCCGTTGCCACCTCCTTGTTACATTTTCTTTTCTCCAGGTGGATGGACATTCTTTCATAGGTGATCTAAGTCCAGCCGCCCCGTATCAGATCGGAGGAGGATACCGCACATTGTACCTCATCCACCCTTTCTTCTCTCTCCTTTTGGTATCTTTATCCTCCTCCTCCTTTTTTCTTTTTTATTCTTCTCTTTTTTTGTCTTTCTTAGTCTTGTGTATCCTTCTCTTTTTGTTTTGTCTTTCTTAGTCTTGTGTAGCCGCCCTGTACAGGAAGTGATGTCACGACTCACTGACATCACACTGACATCACTTCCTGTACAGAAAAAGGTCACTCAAGCGACAAGGTTTTTCAGGGTAAATGCGACCTTCGGTCGCAATAAGCACTTTAACCAGTAAGACTCCCTAAATCGGGAGATAAGCGACCGCCACGTCGCATACACAAACTTTAGAAGGCAATGGTAGCCAATCAGGAAGGAATATGGGAAATGGGACAGATCCATGTTGATGACATGACTGTAGAGATACTGTGTAGCGCTTTGCGTGATTTTAAGGCTATATATGTAGGAACAGTGTCCAAAAATGTGTTTTGCAAAAATCAGCCTGATGGTGGCGCTAGAAGAGGGGCATGTGAGGAATCAGGGCTGGAGGTTTGTGAGTTGCCATCCAGGGAGTTTGTGTGCAAAGTTTGGCATATGGATAGGGGCAACGGTTCTGGAGATAAGAGTAATAAGGCCAAAATTGTGACGTGACGTGACGTGACGGACAGACGGACTGACAGCCAGTGGAGCTTTTCATAGTAAGCTCCAGGGGAACCCCCTTTAAGAGTTTAAACAACATTAGGAAACAAGCCCAAATAAGCAAACTACAGAAACCAGCAAAAAGAGCAGACATGTCAACACTGGTGACTGTGAGTGGGCTTTTTTTAACTGTCATCGTTGCAGGCGAAAAGATTTCAGCGGGCCGATATTTATGTGTTTGAGCTGAGCTGTCCACGTCTCTGGGTTGTCGACGTTGATGGATCTTTTGTCTTTCGGGGATGTTTGGGAGACTGAGGGGTGCGTTAATGGGAGGAGGAGGAGGACCCCCGTCCCCCGCTAGAGCTTTTGACAAGTCTCTGTGTTGTCCATGTCTCAATTATATTGGCTTTAAACAACACATCTGTCATGGTGGTACGTTAAAAGCCAATGTTTAAATCTCTCCCCAAATCCTGCCTTATTTTAGCACTACAGAGTTTTTTTTCTTTCTCCAAAATAGTCCTCTTTGGAGAGTTTGGTTAGCAGTGCAGTCATGCACTGGTACACTGAACACATCTCCAAGGCAAGGCAAGTGTATTTGTATGATTTGCACATTTCAACAACAAGGCCATTCAAAGTGCTTAACACATAATTATCCTTAAAGGACAACTTAGTTTTTTTTTCAATAAGGGTTCATTTCATTTACATTTTGATTTCTGGACTTTCACTTGTAACAGAGTATTTCTACATTGCAGTATTGATACTTTTACTCAAGTAAAAGATGTGAGTACTTTTTCCACCACTGACAGAAAGCAAACCTGTCCCAGACGACTGGTTGGGTCATGAATGCAGCTCAGCATGTCTCTCAATGAATACAAGTCTGTTCGCCCTCCTGGCCGTTCGCCTAAGAAAGTAGGATATTTCGCCCAACCTTTCGCCCGGTGCTCGCATGACTTTCGCCCAGGAATGACCTATTCTTATTTTTATTGATTAATGTACAGTACCTTAACACATTGGCTGCTAAACAATCCAAAAATAGCCAAAAAGAGGTCTGGAAACGTATTAACATCAATTGTGGCACTCCTGTCGTTTCTACCAATACATAATAATCAATATTATAATTTTATCGCCAGATTAACAAAAACATTACCCATAAGCCTCAGCGGCGCTCGCTGATGACGCGTGCTGGTGACGCGCATCGCGCGCGGGGAGCGCTGGTAAACAGAGGCTCATTCTAGCTCCATGTTATGTGAACGGGGCCTGCCCCGCAATGATAGCTCGATGGAGCGACTCGGTTACACAATGAAATGGATTATACAAGACCACGTTAACGTTATGATGCGGGACCATCACTCAAGCCGATGTATGCACGCACGTCGCGCGCACACGCGCCCCGATGAGTTCCATTAACCCTATGATGGCTTCCTATGTGTTAAGACTTCAACTTGTGTAGCCTATGATGTGAATACTAGTGGATAGAAACACACATAGACACACATAGAAATCTTCCAAATTGAATGATTGCTGACAGTTATTGGCGAAAACTCCAGGCAAATGGACACCTCCTGGGTGAACGAACAGCAAATAATAATTGGCGAACGGCTGAACGGGCGAACAGACTTGTTACCCTCTCAATATATGGTCGCCGTAGGGTGTGTGTGTGTGTGTGTGTGTGTGTGTGTGTGTGTGTGTGTGTGTGTGTGTGTGTGTGTGTGTGCGTGTGCGTGTGCGTGTGCGTGTGCGTGTGCGTGTGCGTGCGCGTGTGTCGGGCAGAAACCTCTGATCTACACGTTTCTTTGAACCTTTTGCGTTTTATCGTAAATTGATGCCTTAATTGATCATACCACAGCGCCACACGAAACCATCAAAATCAGCACATCTGCAAGCAAAGCGCCTCACATTGAGCTTGTAGATGTGCTAGATTTGCCATTTTGGAATTTCCATCCTTGAAAAGTAACAGTTTTCCACCCGAACAGAGAGGATATTTGACCTCCATCCTACCCGCTCTCCTTCCCCTCCCAGAGCGCAGCACGCGGCCGGTCCCCGCGGTGGTCAGCTGCATCCACGCCGTGGTCTCCCAGCCCACCCACGGCCTTCTGGGACATCTGGTGTCCATGGTGACGGCCTGGCAGGGGGCCGTGGAGGGGGAGCCCCCCAGCGGCGGCGGAGGGCCGTCGAGACGTGGGGGTCCCCTCCTCCCAGAGAGCGTCCTGTCTAAAGTCCCCAAGGAGTGGAGCTACAGCCCCCCACCAGCGGAGCCCCAGGGGGGGAAAGATCCTGCCAGCAAAGGTGTCACACTCTCTCACACAAGGGTGTCTTTTCCACCGGCAAAGAACCGGTTTGGGTTCTTTCTCCCGCCTATGGGATGGCAACTTTCATGGGTTCATCCCATAGGCTCGAGAAAGAACACGAAGCAGTTCTTTGCCGGTGGAAAAGGCCCCACAGAGATGTTTAAAGTTCACTCCCATACATTTCACACATTGCTGAACTATCCAATCCAATAATCCACTTTATTTATAGAGCACGTTTCAAACAACAGCGTTGAACCAAAGTGCTCTACACAAACAAATGTAAAATACTATAGCAACCTTGCTAAAGACCCGGCCGGCCGCATTTAAAACCCTAACCCTAACATTAACCCTCTTGGCATTGCTTGTTACCTGCCGGTCTGCCAAGTTGGAGATCGGGGTTCGACTCTAGTGTGGTGAACGAAATACTACAATACTAAGAGTAAAACAATAAACAGGGAAAAACAAAAAACTGTGGGGAAATTACAGGCATATTGCATACTTTGTCAAAATAAACAAAACTACTTCGCTACCAGTGTTGGGCAAGTTACTTTAAAAAAGTAACTTATTACTTTACTAGTTACTGCTCTGAAAAAGTAACTTGTTACGTTACTAGTTACTAAATTATAAAGGTAACTCGTTACTAGTTACCTTACTTTACTTTAAAAAAATATATATCAAAACGAAGCATTCTGGAAAAAGTCAGTTACACTTTTTTCTTTTTTTTTTAAGGGGGCTTCAATAATGACCTTATAAAGAAAATCAAACCTCGGTTCGAAGTGGAGCGGTGAATCTCTGTGTGTGTGTGTGTGTGTGTGTGTGTGTGTGTGTGTGTGTGTGTGTGTGTGTGTGTGTGTGTGTGTGTGTTGTGCCTGCACAACAGCGCCCCTCCTTTAACTAGTGTGGCCACTCAAGGTATTGCCAGGCTACAGACATACCCAGCCAGCCAGCCAGCCAGCCAGCCAGCCAGCCACATAGCCAGCCAGCCACAGACATACCTGTCTATTGGGAGCGCTTTCACCGCTCCAAAAAAATACAACTCCCTGACATTGTAGCAATTATGCATATAGAAATGCAATGGAACAATAAAGCTAAAGATATGTTTAGAAATGTTGACAGGCATATATTCATTGTAGCCTTTTTGCTGTGCAACACTTAGTAGTTATCTGAAGGCAACAGACTGCGTTAACAGACTCAAAGGTTGCATGGAAAGCATCATTGATCAAGCATGTTTCATATCTAGCTAGCACTTGCATTACGTGGCTTGGAATCAATCAGTTTGGTTCACTCTGGGTGACATGCTGGCGATTTTGGTGGAGTAGATTTCAGGGCCATTTATCTCCACAAAGTTAAAATAATGTTTCCAAGCTCCAAAGCTGCTGTTGTCTCGAGATCTCGCCAGCATTTGGAGACAGGAGAACTCTCCGCTCCGTGCCTCCGTCTCTCTTCACCGTTTATGTGACAATGTGTGTGCGTTGGCTTTGAGTTTGTGTGTATTTTTTAAGACCCGCCCAAGGCCGTCTCTGATTGGCTTAGCCTGAATCTTTAAGCTAGGTCAACCAATCATTGCTCCTCTACAGTGCATCAAGTTAGTGTGCTAAGCCAAGCATGTGTTTGACTTGACTAGTGAGAGTTACCACAGACACAGAGGCAATAAGTTTATGACCCAGGCAGCAGACAGGCAGACTCCGCTCTGCGGCCGCTGCGGAGAGAAACATTTGGACCACTGAAAGTAACTAGCCACTTTACACCACAGTAACTAGAACGGCGTTATTGAATGGGGAAAGGTAACGAGTTACGTTATTAGTTACCGAGAAAAGTAGTTTCGTTACATAACGTCGTTACAAGTAACGGCGTTCTTCCCAACACTGTTCGCTACTCACCTAACCAAAGTTAGTTTTGCATTGTTTAGTCTATTCTCTGTGGTGGGAAACCTCTCAGCACCCCACCCACTCTGTAAAATACATTATTTTTGTCATGAAATAAAATGCATCCACCTCGAGCCACCACAGACACAACCCGGAAATAAGTGGCGGTCGAGGGGTGCTGAGAGGTTTCCCACTGCGGAGAATAGACTTTCAACAACGCAAAACTACCCTTGGTTAGGTGAGTAGGCGAGCGGAGTAGTTTTGTTTATTTTGACTGAAGTTGAGCCCTCGTAGAGGCAGAGAAATCCTGGTCTGGTCTTTTAGTCAGCCGCCTGTCAGAGCGTCTTTAGCACCCTGAAAGGCCCCATTGATTATCCTGCTTATTTCCACGGCTACTTAATAAAGTCATTAATACATTGACCCGACAAAAACAAAAGATTTGATTGACTTTAAAAGGATGTCATTGCTTACGATAATGAAAGTAGTCCTTTAATGTTAATGTATGCCAGGTGCATCCAGTTCAATGCGCTCGGCTCAGAAAACAACAACGGGAAGTTGTTGATCAAATAAAATCAATATTCTGTTACTATTCGGTCTTATTTCTCGCTTCAAATGTTTTCAAAAACATTCTGCAGTGTACTGTGAATGGTGTTTGTTTACATAGCTGCCGTGTTGGATTGTATGGAAGTCAGGTGCTCTGAGCCTCTGATTAGACAGTGTGTCTGTTTTTGAGTTCAGCAGATTTATTTCTCAGTAATGACTAGGCTCATTGCTTATTAATACTGCTTATTTTACGCATACTTAGGGTTGCCAACCGTCCCGTATTGGCCGGGACGCCCCGTATTCTGACTGAAAGAGGCGCGTCCCGTAAGGGACGTCGCTTGTCCCGGTAAAGGGACTATGCACATATATATTTTTCTGTGCGTGCGCCAGGCATCGTCTGCCTGCCTTTGTGTGTGTGTGCTGTATGTGAAGGGCTCTAGGACCCTGGGGGTGCCTCGTCACGTACGTGCGTGCTGCGCCAGTCCTTGTGTAACATGAACTCTGCTGCTGTGCGTTGTTGAATGCGAGCCAGCGCCGGCGACACAAAACTAAACTGAGAAGAATGAGTCTCATCTGCAGCAGGTGAGCTGTGTGTGTCTGTGTGTCTGTACCATACTCTGTACTCTGTATGTGGCAAAATGCTATAATACTATGGGTTCTTGAGAATCTGGATGTTGAAGAGCTCCAAGCAGATTACTTGTTCCCCCTTTCTCTGTAGCAGTATATTGTTGACCAGTGGTTCCAAAACATTTTAGCCCAAGACCAAAAAGAGAAATGAAACATTTACCCAAACTAGTGAAAATAGCAGATCTACAAGCTCACAACACATCACTATGCACAGCTGTTGTGAGCTTGTAGATCGGCTATTTTCACTACTTCTTATATATGTGTTTTCCAATTTATGGAATGTCTTAGATTTTCATTTGAGTTATTCATAAAATTACTAAATCATGAAAACAAAATGTAGGAAACAAAAAATTAAAGGACCCATAAAAATAATTCTGTGACTCACAAATGGGACCCAGTGTTTGGGGACCAGTGTTAGACTATGTACAGTAGGCCATATGCCTCAGTTGAAGTGTATCTTAGTAAAATGTAGGTCTACATGGCAAGCCATGGGTTTGTTATAGGCTATATCTGGTGTATGGTTGAAGCATTTAATTTCCTTATGATTATGATATGTATGCAATGTTACAGTAAGTGTAACCTGATGCAGATGTAGCCTGATGCAGATGTAAGACCTGTTGTGTTTGTAATGTATTGTGTGTTATACTGTAGGTATAACTCTCTGAGTGTCTGTGACTGTGCCAAAATGCAGTTTTCTATGCATTTCAGGCGTGTTGAGTCTGTTGACCCCCCTCAAAATACTTTTTTTTCCCCGGCCACCCACCTTCGGCGGGCGGCCAGAAGGTGTCCCTTATTTGAGTCTCTGGGAGTTGGCAACCCTACGCATACTTAACAAAGGAATTAATAATTGAACACAACATTTAACACATCTGGTGCCAACCCCGAGTTTCCCGAGTTTGAAAAGGTACTAGTGCTGTGCCAACCCCGAGTTTCCCGAGTTTGGGCCGTTTTTGAAAAAAAAAAAAAAAAAGAAATTCAATTTTTTTTTTCTTTTTTTTTTTTTGGACCTCCAGAAATGTATTAGGCATGATCGCGATCGCGAAATTGCATGTTTAACCCCCATACGCGACCCATTCTTTCAAACATGGCAGCCATGTTTGTTTACATCTGAAGAAAACATAATGGCTGATAAATCATGAATGCCTGAACGGATTTCCAAGCGGATTTTTTTGTTTGAAAGCTGTGAACAGTGTGAACACACGTGGTGCATCATCTAGGCACGGGCGTGCACTTTTTACACAATTGCGCAATTACATGGAAGTCTATGGTAACCATGGCAACGTGGGACATTGAAGAGAAAAAATCATAGCAACATAAGTGTTAACAGCAGGTCCTTCTGTAGTTTTTTTTACCAAATTCTTCCAGATTCACTCACTCACTCACTCACTCACCACTCACTCACTCACTCACTCATTACTTCATTTGTTTATTTCGGGACATATTATGGGGGCATATTAATGAACAATAGTATATCAATGTAGTTTACCTTATGTATAAATCATAGCTAATTAACATCGGCAGTCCCCACAAAAAATTAAATACAAAAGGTGCATATAAAGATGTCATGACATGATAACATTCTTTATCATGGTCTTTCAAACAAGTATTAAAAGGTTTTAATTGAAAAATCTACTCCAGTGAGCAGTTTAGCCTAATTGATCAGAAACCCCAGACCACAGAACATCCACTGAATGTTCAAAGTTCAGTTTTCTGGAGGGAAATTAAGTTCAGGATGCCAAAAGAATTAAAAATAAAAGAAAAAAGGGGGAAAAAAGAGAAAATACATTTGGTGTCATGAGACCTTTAATCATTTAGAATGGATACACATTATAGTGTATCATTATTTTATGATTTAACTAATGAAAAATAGCAGATATACAAGCTCACAGCGCGGCACCGAGTGCCCGCGCTGTGAGCTTATATATCTGCTATTTTTCAATAGTCAAAGCATTCAATAATTCTATAGGCCTAAATGGGTTAAGGCTCAGACTAAACCTTGTTTCTACTCTCTCTCTCTCTCTCACTCTCTGTCTCTCTGTCTGTCTCTCTCTCTCTCTCCTCTCTCTCTCTCTCTCTCTCTCTCTCTGTGTCTCTCTCTCACTCTCTCTCTCTCTCTCTCCCTCTCTCTCTCTCCCTCTCCCTCTCTCTCTCTCTCAGCAGGTGTCATATCGCTGGCCGTCCAGGCCGTGTCCATGGTGCTGGTCAACCTGCCGGCGGCGGTCTCCTCCGTGCCCCTCCCCGTGCGCTACCTGTTCCACATGGCTGAGAAGCGCCTCTCCTCCTCCCAGAGCCAGCAGCACGCCAGGGCCCTGCGCGCCACGGGCCTGCTGTCCTGGACCCTACTGGGGGGCCTGGTGCAGGGGCTGCTGCTGCTGGCTGCCCTGGAGGAGCCCCCGGAGGAGCCCCCCGCCCAGGCCCCCGCCCAGGCCCAGGCCCCCGCCCCGGCCCCGGCCCCGGCCCTGGAACGGAGCGCTGGTCCGGGTCTGGACAGCAGGGCCAAGGAGCGCCTGGCCCTGCTGGCTGAGTGCCTGCAGGCCACCATGGGCATTCAACAGAAGGTAAGGAAGAGGGGGTGTACCGTATAAAGCCTCGATCAGAGTCTGCAGTGAAGAGCTATCCACTGCAAATTTGAGGTGGTAAGCTTTCCACCTCAAGTCAGAAAATAAGTGAAGGCCATCATAGTCCGTCACGGTGGAGTCCTATTCACCGTGACTGACTGGTCTAGATCGACCAATCAGTGAACGGGGTGAAGAGCCTATCTGTCTGAAAGTAATAACAGAGAGATGTGTCGGGACTCGCGGTGGAAAGCTCTTCACCGCGAGGAATGACGTAACGTTGTAGTTTTATGACTCACCGCGGTGCCGACTCTGATCGAGGCTTAAGGTGGTGTGTGTGTGTGTGTGTGTGTGTGTGTGTGTGTGTGTGTGTGTGTGTGTGTGTGTGTGTGTGTGTGCGTGTGCGTGTGCGCGCGTGCGTGCGCTCGTGCGTGCGTGCGCTCGTGTTTATTTTTTTTGCTGTGAAAATGAAGCAGGCATGTTGAACTAAGGGTGTGTGTGCGTAGGATAGGCACTTAATATACACTCTTAGCTTCAGCCTACTCCTTTTGATCAACTTTATCAGTGAAACTGTTTATTTTCTTGTTGATGCATCAATATAGCATCAAAATTGCAAAGAAATGACTCAAGTCAAATGATTCATGTCACATTTCACATGTTCTGTATGTGACATGTATGTTATGTTGTGTCTGTCTGTCAGGGCGTCCCCAAACCCACCGTCAACAAGGTGCTTCAGAGCCTGGAGGAGAAGAGACCCAAATGGACCGCGCTGCAACTCCAGAGGGCCCGCAAGCTCTGCTCCCCCAGGTGAGAGGTCAATGACAGTGATCAATACTGCAATATAGAAATACTCTGTTCTGACACGCCGTGACTTTTATTCTACCAATGAGGGTGGATTCTGCCAATGCATTTCAATGGGAATGGAGAGGTTTGCTGCCATTTGCGGATTTCTGGAGAAAGAAAAAAAAGAAAGAAGAAAAAAAATAACTAAAACTAGAAGCAGTGCTCTTCCGAGCACAGGTCTCCACCAGGCCACACAAATCAGCCTGTTATAGCGCCACCATGAGGCTGATTTAAAAAATGTGGGGCAGAGGTTCTGAATTAGCATCCAGGGAGTGTGTGTGCTCAGTTTGGCAGCGATCGGGCCAACGGCGCCGGAGATTAGCTGGTAACAACCAGGCCACACAAATCGGCCTGTTATAGCGCCACCATGAGGCTGATTTGAAAAATGTGGGGCAGAGGTTCTAGATTGGCATCCAGGGAGTGTGTGTGCTCAGTTTGGCAGCGATCGGGCCAACGGTGACTGAGATTAGCTGCTCACAAACTGCGAGGACGCACGGACGCACGCACGCACGGACGGACGGACGGACGCACGGACGCACGGACGGACGGACGGACGGACGGACGGACGGAGGGGAAAACATACTCTCCCTCAGCCTTCGGCTGGTGGAGACAATAACTAAAACAAGCACTCCATTCCCATTGGAATGCATTGGCGGAATCCACCCTCATTGTCATAGGTAGACTAAAGTGCGGTGTGACCGACCGTGCCCTTACAAGTAAAAGTCCAGAAGTAGAAAAGTATTGGTATCAAAGTATACACGGTAAAAATACCCATTATGCTGTCCATTTCACAAGTTTTCAAATATATAAAAATTGTTTGACAATAACAGATCTGCAAGCTAGCTCACAATATGTCGCATCGCAACACATTGTGAGCTTGTAGATTGGCTGTTGTCAAATGGCCAAAAATGTATATTGGGCTGAAGTGGGTAATGTATGTTTTGTAAGAATAAACACAATCAAACTATAGTGGCCAAGGTTCAAATAATTGTGGGTTGGAATAAAATACAATATTTGACTCTGCAGGTGAGGTGTAGCGGATAAAAGTTCTGAAAATTGTAAATACAGATTTCCAGATTGATTATGTCAGTGGTTCATGATATTATGATACAGTTTGAAATTTGAAGGCGTTAATCCAATCCATCGTAGTTCTCAGAGCAGTTATCGATTGAACGATTGATTGATCAACATTTAACCACTTAATCCTAACAAAATAGCCGATCTAGTGGCTCTCTGATATTGAATATTATTTTTTAAAAGATATTGAACTCTTTTGACATTTACGCCTATAAAAACATACTAGGGACACCAGGGTTAATGTGTTTAACAATACACAAGACGTCTGAAAAAACGCTCGTCATTGCAAATTTCCCAGATATGTCTAATTTTGATGATTGATCAACAGCGATACGGGGGACGATGGGGATGAGGGTGGAGCAGTCAAATAAGAAGAAGCATCCTGAGATTCATGGCTCCTTTCTGCCGGCTGACATTCCATATATATCCGGGAAGCGGGAACAATTAAATGAGATGTGCTTCTTTGTGTTTTCTTTTTGTTGGTTTTTTAATTGAGCGCTCAAACCTTGATGTATTGCCGCCGACCCAAAGCCATTTTTCACCGGAGGAGAAAAAAACCTCCTCCTCCTCGTCGTCCGACCCGAGATCTATGAGTCTTATGAGTTCTAAATGATGAACCCGCTGTCATCCATCCATCCGTCTGTCTGGGAAGCGACGCGACACGCCGCCACAGCAGCAGCGACTGGAAAAACGCGGGCTTCGCCCGACGACCGCGCGACCTTTGACTCGGGGGGGTCTCGTGACGCTGACTCTTTTCCCAGAACTCCCCGTCCCTCCCTCCGTCCCTCCGTCCGTCTGCCTGTTCTCGTAAAACGGATGATTCAGCATCGTGCTGCCAAAATAAAGAAAAAGAAAAACCCTGGCGGCGCTGACTCGG
>NC_137832.1:62750005-62770887 GCF_963921795.1 Nannobrachium achirus | reverse complement strand
CCTCCCTCCACTACCCCTCTCTCTCTCTCTCCCTTTACCAGGAACCCCCCTCCCCCCTCCCCCCTGCCTTGTCTTTGCAAAGTAATTTGTAGAGGAGAAGATTATTGTTCTCCATCATGGTGACCTGGGCAAGCTTGACGGCATGCATACACAGATGAAGATGAATGCAGTTATTCCTTTGGCGGGGCTGGTAGCGAGAGAGAAGGAGAGAGAGAGGGAGAGGGAGAGAGAGAGAGGGAGAGGGAGAGGGAGAGGGAGAGGGAGAGGGGTTCTCTTCTTTCTGGCTCTTTCAGGGCACATTGGCCCTAATGACATGATTGATAGGCTGTCGGGCATCCGGAGCGGCCGTCATTAATCACCCTGCTGACTGAATCCAATCATCTGCTTCACCTGCCCACTGACAGACAGGAAAGGATACAGAACACAAGGCGGCACAGGTGCTGACATGGATGCACGGACACACATACACACACACACACACACACACACACACACACACACACACACACACACACACCACACACACACACACACACACATGAACGTGCGCGACGAGACACCGCAGACAACCCGCCCACACAACAACCACGCTACTACTACTACTACTATACTACCACGACGACCCCACCTCAACCACCCTGGGGCCGGCCCCCCACGGCGAGACACACTGAAGCCAGGTTGATGATACTTAGTCCGGGGGTTTTCTAAGTGGGTGACGGCCGGGGCACCCTGGGTGCCGCGACGGACGGCAGTCCAGGGGTGCCGCGAGATAATTTGATAATGTTTGAAATGTATTTGGACATTTAAAAATATATTTAGTATCATTTAAACTTGGAAGTACAAAGTTATTTTCAGTAACCAAATTGGCTATTATCTTGTGTTCCTCACAACATAATCGCTAAAATATGCTATGAATATAAGGTGCGGCTTGGAGTGAAAATTAGGAATATAATGTAGGGGTGCCTCGGATGAAGATACATTTCTAGGGCTGTCACGGCACCCCAGGATGCCCCGTCACCCACTTTGAAAACCCCTGCTATAGATCCCCGCGAGAGTGTGTTGCTGGGACAGCGAAAGGGAGATAATAACGTTGATTTTCTCCTTTTTTGTGTCGTTTAAAAAAACCACTATAGTGTGACAATGTTGTTACGATCGTTTCCAATATTTAGTTCAGTGACCATGGAACAAAATAATAGTTCAGAAGCCGTGTTCACTCCAAACCTACTTCTGCCTCCTAAAAACGTATCCACCTACTGTACTGTACATCACACGGATATGGGAAGTAAAGCGGGATTGCCACCTCTTGCTATATTCCCCTCTTGGGCATCAATTTGGCATGAGGGGTGGGGTGGGGACGTGTGCATGTATGTATGGAAGGGACGGGGAGTCCTCTTCCGTGGCGGCGCTAGCCTCAATGTCACCTGGCCGCCAGCGGTGCACATGTAGGCTGACAGGCGACACCGCTGCTGCTGCCACCTCTATAATTACAAAGGTGGCGGGAGAGAGGAGGAAGAAAGAGGGAGAGAGAGAGAGAGAGGGAGGGAGAGAGAGAGAGAGGGGAGAGAGGAGGAAGAAAGAGGGAGAGAGAGAGAGAGATGCAGAGAGAGGGAGGGAGAGAGAGAGAGGAGGAAGAAAGAGGGAGAGAGAGAGAGAGGGAGGGAGAGAGAGAGAGAGAGAGAGAGAGAGGGAGGAAAAAAAACAATGACAGGAGATTGCATGCGAAGGAGAGGGTTTGATGGACGGACGGGGGATGTGGTATCCATCCACTGGAGGAAGAGTCAAGTCAGCCAACACGCTGCACAAGGACTTAGCTACACAAAAAATGTGTCGCACGCACACACACACACGCACGCACGCACGCACGCACGCACGCACGCACGCACGCACGCACGCACGCACGCCACGCACGCACGCACGCACGCACACACCACACACACACACACACACACACACACCAATCATTTCCGGTGCAATGGCCTCCACCTCCCCTCCGTCAGAACACCCCCCTGTTGTACGTAGTTGAACGGTAATAAAAGAAATATTATTATTTTGTCACGTGTGGTTCAGTTGCGTCAGTTCAGAAAAAGATAAGGTATGGCAACATGACTGGTGTCTTGCACGCGCGCGAAGGCACCAGTCATGTTGCCATACCTTAGCAACAGGCATGATACATTTATTTTAAGAAGTAAAGTACAGTACTATTTTTTTCCCCCAAAATATATGGTTTTTGGGCTGGATATGGCAGTCTGGAACAGTTGTTCAAGTGCGGCTAAACTTGGCATAATATAGTAAACGTGCCACAATTAACAATAATGAATTGCACCTGAGCAGCTGACCCGCAGACCTGGGAATATACTATTTTGTCACGATGGGGAGAATAAAAGTGCGGAGAATATAATTATAATACCTTGTTAAATTTTGCATTTGTAGTTATTTTTATGTAATTTAACAACACAACCAGCACAGACAGACAAAGAGACATTCATGGATTCATATTTTAAAGTAACTTGTATTCTTCCCCCTGGACCCAGGGTATGGAAGCTGCATACCCCCTGCCATACCCAATTGACGCGCAATAATTCCATGAACATTTCTCACTCACTGTCTTTGGCCTTGACTCGACTGACTGACTGACTCGACTGACTGACTGACTGACTGACTGACTTACTGACTGACTGACTGACTGACTTACTGACTGACTGACTGACAAGTCTCTCTCTCTCTCTGCGTGCTTTCAGGCAGGGGCGTCACAAGGAGGGGGGGGGGGAGTGGTACTGAGTTACTAGGGCCCAAGGTGGAGGGGCCTTAATTATTTTATACTTTAGCTATTGAAAAATAGCAGATATCTGCTATTTTTGAAAAGTCGTGAAAATGTGCGCAAATCTTTGAATATATGTATTTTTTACATTTGTAACTCAAATTTTGCTTCTGGGGGTCTCTGGAACTAAATATTTTGAGATGGGGGGTCCATGGCCAAATAAAATACATATCATTTTGGGAGTCCTTCAGATGAAAAAGTTTGAGCACCACTGACATAGAAACATTCAAAGACTTTTGAAATTGTCAACATTTTTCAACAGTTAAAGCACAAATTAATAATGCGTTCCCAGTCTAAATGGGATAAACCCTCTCCCCCTATGAAGAACTTTCATGGGGGTCCCGCAGTGAATCCTTGTACCCAGGGCCCAGAACTTGGTGCGACCTGCTTTCAGGTGCCCACAAAGATGACACCTCTTAGTCTTTCCCCCCTCTCGCCTTGGATTTCATTTTTCAAGAGAGCCACTTTGTTCTGCGGAGCGAAGGGGTGAGATTAGAAGTAGAAGACATGTTAATTAAATCTCCTGAACGAACCAACGACTGACGGCCTGAGATAAAAAAAAAATCTCTTCTCCGGTGGAATTCAGAGAATGACAAAACGTGTTATTACCGGAGGTTTTCTTCTCCACCATGTTGCCAATGAAGCCGAAGCTGAAACACAAAATAAATGAATAAACGGTTGTCTCTTTCAATCCTCCTTCATCGCAGTCCTCTCACTTTTTGGAAGTTTATATTTGTTATTCGTTTCAGCTCTTTTGTTCTCTTTTGTTCGCTATATACCAGTGGTTCTCAATCTTTTTACACCAAGTACCACCTCTCTCTCCAAGTACCACCATAATAACTGAAGTTAAAACTAAAATGATCTGTAAACTACCCCATCCTAAGACAGCTATGCACAGTTAAAGGGGTACTATCACCTAAAGGGTTACTTTCACCTTAAGAAGTCATCTTAAATATAAGTTAATACTTTTATGATGTCATTGTGGGAATGTCGAATGTGCAATTATAAGCCAATCAAATTAATTGACTGTACTTACTGTACTGGTCAGCTGTTGTTGGGGAGTGAGGGGCAGATTACACCGTGACATGAGTTTCAGACTTATTTCAGACCGTTTTCAGAGAGACTATGTGACCTACTGTATCATACTATTATGATTCGGGCGTGTCAGCGGGCCTTTAACCACTAGGCCACTGGTACTCCAATTTCATTGTTTCTTCATTTTCCCCACTCTGATCTCTCTCTCCCTCTCTACGTTTCTGTCTTTCTCTTTATTTATCCCTTCCCTCTCCCTTCTCTGTCTCTCTCTTCTCACCCTCTCTCTCCCTCTCTCTCTCAGTGTGTTTGATCGAGGAGGAGGAGGAGGAGGAGGAGGACTTGGAGGAGGAGCAGAGGGAGGAGGAGGAGGAGGGGGGAGCGGGGGGTTCAGAACTGACTGAGCAGAAAATGCTCCTGCTGCTGCTGGAGGTTTGCCACAGCGCAGGTGGCAGCTCCTACCTGAGGCAGATCCACCACATCATCCAAGGCAATGAGGTACGGAAACACAAGGCTCTGCCTCCTCTCTCTCTCTCTCTTCTCTCTCTCTCTCTCTCTCTCTCTCTCTCTCTCTCTCTCTCTCCCCCCACAATTAGGTGGCTGCTGTGGCCTGCCGCCGCAGGCTGTCTGGGGGGCTGGCGTCTGGGTGGCGGGCAGCGTTGCCAGGTTCTAGAAATAAGCAACCCAGGTCTATGGAGTTGCTTAGCTACAGTTGTGCTCGAAATGATTCAATCCCCTCTGACAAATCTGTTCGTTAGTGTAGCCACTGTTCCTTTGACTTGGAACTTGACAACTATGCTCAAAACTGTACTTTTTGAACATTCATTGTCTTTGCAATTTTTTAGATACCGTACTTTTCCTTTTTTTCACAAAGCAATAATCTCTTCTCTGAACTTTTCTGACCATTCCTTAACCCATTTAGGCCTAACCTATAGAATAGGGCTAAATCAGAAATTAGCCTACAAAACAAATATGTTGCTACATACTGTACATGTACTGTAAGCCCCTCCCAAACAGCAAAATGTGTTCCCGGCCTGAATGGGTTTTTAAACATAGCCATGTTTCTGTTCTAATCACAAGTCAGCAAGTCAACAAACTTCTAGTCAGGCCAGATTGCACATCTGATGCAACTATTTAAGCCCTTGATTTGGTCGATTGCAGTTGATTACAGATGTTTTCAGGTATAATTAAGAGTTGAATAATTGAAAGTGAAAGTGGCGTTGAAAGTGGCATTTAGCATTGAATTTGAAAAAAAAACCACAATGTTACTTTTGAGCTATTTACATTGTGCTTGTAAATGACCTACATGAAAATGTTTGAGGACCACTGGTTTAAAAAAAATATCAAGCCAACAAAAAAATAACATCCTCACAACTACCAATATTTTGTACAATCCCAAAGTCGCTTATAATAAGCGGGGATACATGGCAACACTGGTTTTGCGGGTGAGGCAGGGAGGCTGGGTGGGTAGTTAGGGAGGGAGGGGGGGGGGGGGGGGGGGGGGGGTAATGGATGCACTGATGGCCCCAGGACCCTCAGAAGCTGTACTGTACAATGGTTGTTGTACCGGCGGTAGCACACAATGTAGCGCATGGCTTGCCACATCACACATGTAAGAGTAATTAGGGCTCTGGTGGTTGTGCCAACGTGCTGACATCCCCCATGGCCTGGATTCAGTGCCCGCCCCGGAGACCTGGCACTGCCAGGGGGACAGGAGAGCTGGACACGGAGACAAGCTACTGATAAGACTAATACAAAAAAAAACTCAAAGGGAAATTTCACTTTCAAACATGTTTTGGGGTCATTTTTTTTTTTTTTCTTTTTTTTTTTGGGGGGCTTTTTGCCTTTATTGACCAAGGGAGGTCCATTAGACTGACAGGAAATGGGGAGAGAGATGGGTAGTGACATGCGGTAAACGTGGTCCGGATCGGGAATCGAACCGGCAACGCCGTGGCAACCATACCTATGTGGCGGTGCCTATATGGTATGCGTCTTGACCAGTAGGCCACCGGACGCCCCTTGGGGTCATTTTTTACTACTTGATAGATAGATACTGGGATAATAAAGGTATCTATCTCATATATTCAGTAATCTGGGGTGAGACTTGTCTCACCCCAGATCGTTATTGAGTTGCTTTGATTCAATATTTAGATGTTTGATGTTCATTTTATCAGACACGCTCCCTTCCTATACAAACCGGCTGTCAGTCAGTCTATCTGTCAGTCACCTCACACTTTTGCCCTACTCATATCTCCGCCACCGTTGCCCCGATCCATGCCAAACATTTCTCACATGGCCCTCTTCTAGCGCCACCATGAAGGCCGATTCTTGCAAAACTAATTTTTTGGACACTGCTCCTACAGATCTTGTATAAATGTGTGATGCAGATTTTCGTCGATTTCACAGATAGATTCATAGACTAGTTTGACAGCACGGTCATCAGTCTATGTTGGATTCGTTTTTAGTTAACTTGACCTTTCACTCTGCACTTGGTCTACACCAAACCTATTTGCCGAAAATAGCCGATCTACAAGCTTTCAACAGCGTTGAGAGAGCTTGTAGATCTGCTATTTTTTGGCTAAAGTTCTCCTCAGAATAGGGATGCGAGGTTCAAGTTGTTATTCTAAAAGAATGATCCTATCACAAAGATTTGGTGCCCCCCCCCTATAGTAACTCTAGGGGTCCTGGACCCCCTGTTGAAGACCCCCTGCTGTACTTATTACATGTAACAGCCTGGCAGTCATCTGTACCCGGCCAGGGTCAAGGGTTAGGGTTAACCCTGGAGGCCAAGGACAGGAGGGTCAGAATGGAGACGGAGGCTGCCTGGTGGAGAGGAGGTTTGGAGGCCACGTCAGCCTGACTAATGGGGATATAGAGGAGACCCACCGGGGTGCCACAGTACACGCACGCACGCACGCACACGCACACGCACACACACACACACACACACACACACACACACACACACACACACACACACACACATTCAATCAAATTCATGTGCACACAGCGTTGCTTTTTGGCAACATTTTTTAAATCATTTAAAAAAAAGTTTTCCTGTTCTTTTTTCACATTAACATCACCATTAAATCCTATTGTTTAGTATTACAATGCCATTGGCCACGATATTTGCATATAAATACCCCCCACAGAGACTGACATTCACACCTCCCAGAGAAGTTGAAATTCCAGCGTCTGGACGAACAACATCTCACTTTTTAACTGAAGCTATTCCTCACTAAAACATAAGTAAAATGCCTGTAATATCTTGTTTTCGTGATCATTAGAATGTCTAGAACACGTGCATATGTTAATATTGTGAAAAATATCCCCAAAATGCAAATTAGAGCATGATTTATGATTTATGGCTATAAAACCTTACAAAAACATTATTTTTTTTTTTAAATTACATTTTCCTGTGATTAGGACTCCTACAACACCATCTGATTGATTTTTTTTTTAAAAATTTTGTCCAGTAGAAATTAATTCGGGTCTTGCAGGGCTAACATAACACTGCCATTTTTGGGGTTGCGGCCCCCTCCCTGTGGAACACACTCCCTAACACACATCACAGAGATCTCTCTCTATATATATAATAGAGCCGTGGTGTAAAGTAACATTTGAGGTGTTTGTACTTTACTTGAGTATTTCCAATTTCCAGTACTTTTAATTCCACTACATCTCAGATCCAAATATTGTACTTTTACTCCACTACAATTATTTTAAAACTTTAGTTACTTGTTATTTTACAGATATAAATTATACATTTATATAAACCAATTTAGCCCTATATTATACCTTGACTATTTGAAAACAGCAGATCTACAAGCTCACAACAACGCGTCGCAAAGCGTTGTGTGCTTGTAGATCGGCTGTTTTCACTAGTTTAAGTCATTTTAAAAATGATAAATACAAAACAAACGGTTTTGGACCTACAAGGTTTCCACCCGACAACGACGTTATGTCCTAATCCTCCCCAGCACGCACGCACGCACGCACGCACGCACGCACGCACGCACACACGCACACACACACACACACACACACACACGCACACACACACACACACCCTCTCTCTCTCCTCACATCTCACATACAGAATGTCACCGTGCTCTCCAGTCGTCCTTTATTCTCATCATCGCCATCATCATCGTCTATTTCGGAGCGGTTCTGATTAATTTCTACTTTTGCTGGAGGCCGATCGGTCAGGGAATAGAGCTGGATGGAGCGGCTGGACGTCGGGGCGGAGGAGGATGCTCGCAGCAGCCCATAAAAAGCTATCTGAACATGGTTATTACTTTTCTAGTTCTGTTGGGCCAGTCGACCTGGGAATACGGAGACACAGAGATAGAGAAGCCATCATCACCACGGCCCATCATTAGCTAGGAGATCTGCCAGGGTAATAATAAGACATTAAAATAGCCAATAATCTTCTTAATTGGCTCATTTTCCTGGACTGTGCTAAATGTATTCCTCATAGGTCTTCAACAGTGGGTTCCGGGACCCCCTAGGCGGTCCTCGAGAGTTAGCCTACTACAGGGGCGTCTCCAAATCTTTGTGTGATAGGAACTTTTCATGTCATTTACATTAAAGGGATATTCCACTTCCACAAAAAAAAAAAAAAAAAATATCGTCTACTTGCAGGCTTTTATGAACACCCTGGACAGTTTTTAATTTGCTTCGTTCAGACACTCCCCATCCAGGGCCCAATCCTATACAAACCCATTGTAATTTCAAACTTCATTTTAACAATGATAAAGTCATCGAAAACACCTGTTCTTGATATGTGAGCTGTCTGTTTTTTATTTTTTTTATAAATATTTGGGTAAATGGATTTTTTTTAATACAATAAAAAAGAGTTTCCCCCCGACAGAGATGCTCTATTATTGAGTGACCTTTTGTTTGGTTTATTCACAAGTTGGGATATTCATTATCTCATTATTGTAATAGATAAATAGAGATATAGACATAAAACAGACATTGGATAACAGAAAGTAAAAGGAATTTAACAGAAAATGTGTATTAAAATAATAATAATAATAATATTATATATATATATATATATATATATATATATATATATATATATAATATGAGCATACTCTGAAAACTGATATTACATTTTAAGTGACATCATCTCACACAACAGGAGCTGTTGATGAGGAAGTTGACTGCGTCCGCGGAGGATGACGACGATGAAGGTGGTCCTCCCCGCTTGGTGAACTTTGACCCCGGCTCCGGGGATGGCAAGGCCCCGCCCCGTTTCAACCCCCTCACCCAGTTTGACCACGTTGGCAACAAGAGACTGGACCAGGTGGGTTCACCATCCATGGGTCATCAGCATCTCCGATTGGCTCAGTTAAAGGCTAAGCTGTCACCCAAAAGATATTCACATTTCTCTGAATCAATTCCTTTCCAAGCCCCGCCAGAAACCCCTGAACAGAGGTACTGCCGTGGAATCTGCTATTTATTTATAAACATAATTTAAAAAAGCAAAGCACGAAATCATAACAACACGCTCAGATCACTCCGCGCAAGCCAGCAAACCATGCATGAAAGAGTTTTTTTGGTTGGCCAACCTTTTTTCATGGTGCTGTAGGCAGTTCTTCTCCGGTCATTAACATGGAGCGATACGGGGAAAACGGCGATAATAAACAGCACCCGAAAATACAATCCGTCTTCTCGATCTAATCCAATGCAATCCACTCATTCCGAAGCCTTGATTTCGTCTGTCGTCTGATCGAAAATGATGAGGAGACGCGCTGGCCAAGTGGCTGCATACACAATACAAGGGCACGTAATGGCCGCCTGTGGACACCAGTTGCTCCCTAGCAGATGACGTCATCACTCTCCGACACGATCACGTCTCAGGAGCTCTCTTAAAGAGACAGAGCACGACCGGCGACTGTATTTTAAAAAAAATTATAATTAATTTCATAAATTACGGGAAAGTACGGGAAAGTTCGAGCGGCGCACTGGGTGGTCCGGACAAGTACGGGCAAGTACGGCCCGGCTTAGAAAGTGTTAAGGAAGACAAATTTACGGTATGGGAACATTAATAGCATGCATGAAAAAACTGATGCTCCCCCTATGGGGATGTTATGGAATTTTTCATGAGTATTCTGCACGACCTTTGGTACTGTGTGTGTGTGTGTGTGTGTGTGTGTGTGTGTGTGTGTGTGTGTGTGTGTGTGTGTGTGTGTGTGTGTGTGTGTGTGTGTGTGTGTGTGTGTGTGTGTGTGTGTGTGTGTGTGTGTGTGTGTGTGTCTCTAATGTGCTGGGGGTCGTGCTTGGATCAGAGGTGCAGTTTTAGGAATACTGACCCCAACACTAACCATATCTTATACGTTTTGGCTATTCAAAAATAGCAGATATACAAGCTCATAGCTCGAAACTCAAGCCACGATGTTGTAGATCAAGGAGTCACGTTGTGTCTCCAGTCTCGATTCCTCCGCACTCCTCTGTAGGTCTCTCTCTCGCTCCTCTGTAGGTCTCTCTCTCGCTATCTCAGTCCTCTGTAGGTCTCTCTCTCGCTCCGCTATCTCAGTCCTCTGTAGGTCTCTCTCTCGCTCCGCTATCTCAGTCCTCTGTAGGTCTCTCTCTCGCTCCGCTATCTCAGGAGTCGGAAGTGAATATTTAAAGGTGGGGGAGGGAAAAAAAAGTGGCACTTTTTTCCTTTCTTTTTGCCATTTTTCTTTTTTTTGTTCTTTTTTTTTTGGCTGCGTTAAAAGGAGACGTGCTCTGGATGTGCACTTCTCTTCTCAGGCTTTGAACCCAGGCCACCTTGTACCACAGTAGACCTTCTCCCCGGAGTCTGAACTGAGATGTAAACGTGTTTGATATTCTGTCCTTAAATCATGATACAGTAGCACCTCTGGCTCTTTCTACAGGTTTAAGGTTCAAATACCTGGAACGCGCCCGAGTCGCGTTAAGATTTAAACCACTTTAACCATTATTTTATGCTTTTACTATTGAAAAATAGCAGATATACAAGCTCACAGCGCGGCACCGAGTGCCGCGCTGCGAGCTTGTAGATCTGCTATTTTTGAAAAAATCGGGAAAATTTGTGCAAGTCTTTGCATATCTTTGACTCCATGATTGACCCGACTTCTAAATCCTTCCGTTATATCATGCTGTTCTCAAACTTTTTCATGTCAAGGACCCCCAAATTTACATTTATTTATTTATCTCAAAATATGTTCTTCCAGGGACCCCCCAGAAGCAGAGATTTTAGTTACAAAAGTGTCCTTTGAAAAATATATATAGAAAAATCGGCACACATTTTCACGGTCACATTTTCAAAATAGCACGGTCACATTATCAAAATAGCAGATCTACAAGCTCGCAGTGCGGCACTCGGTGCCGCGCTGTGAGCTTGTAGATCTGCTATTTTTCAATAGTTAAAGCATTAATGAATTCTAGGCCTAAATGGGTTAGGGTTCAACGGTGCAAGGAAGTTTAATGTTCTTTCCTCTTCTTTTTTTGTATTATTGTTTGACAGTGTTTTTATTTTTTTATTTGATAGTAAAGTTTAGAAAGACAAAAAGACAGAGGTCATGAGAAAGGAGTCATCGGTTGTATAATTAAGTTCATGCAGTTCGTGCCATTTCTGAAAACGCTGGTGTTGCGACCTTTTTGAGTAGATTTTTGAGCGGTGGTCGCACCACTCCTTAGCGTGGCTGTGTGTGTAGGTCAGGGGTTCCCAAACTTTTTTGTCTCAGGGCACCCCATAAATATTTTTTTAATCCGAGGCACCCCTACATTATAATATTCACTCCCAGCACCTTATATTTATAGCATATCGTCGTCGTCGGGTGGAAACCTTGCATGTCCAAAACCGTTCGTTTTGTATTTATCATCTATAAAATGTACTAAACTAGTGAAAACAGCAGATCTACAAGCACACAGTGCTTGTAGATCGGCTGTTTTCACTAGTTTTGTGCAACAGTCTTGTATGATGAAGCAGGGTTTTACTTTACCAAAAGACGTACACATTTGTAACTTGGAGATATGAGGTTTCTGCCCGACAGTGACGATATTTTAGTGATTATGTTGCGAGGAAAACGTTGAGATAACAGCCATTTTGGTTAGAACTGACTGAAAACAACGTTGTACTTCAAGTTTAAAATGATATTAACTATGTTTTCAAGTGTCCAAATAAATTCCAAATATTATCAAATTATCTCGCGGCACCCCTGGACTGCCGTCGCGGCACCCCAGGGTGCCCCGTCAACCACTTTGAAAACCCCTTGTGTAGGTTACTATGTTCTGGTTGTCGTGGCATGTTCTTGTTCCCCACGTAACGTGAATCAATGAGTTTAGTCTCGGTAGAATTAAAGATGGATATATCAAATGATTATAAGAGAAACCACGCAATAATACCAAACTATTTTATGTATTGTTTTAATTACGAGGGGAATCATTTTGGAGGTGCGCGGTGCGCTTGTTTCTGGACGTGGGTTTTCGTCCGCTTGATGACTAAAGTGTATTTCCGCTCCAGACTGCATCAGAAAACCGAAAATGGTATTAATCCCAGGCTACTCCTTTCCAGAGCTTCTGAATCACAGACGGATATCAGTAGGATATCAGTAGGATATCAGTAGGATATCAGTAGGATATCAGTAGGTCAGTAGGATATCAGTAGGATATCAGTAGGATATCAGTAGGATATCAGTAGGTCAGTAGGATATCAGTAGGATATCAGTAGGATATCAGTAGGATATCAGTAGGTCAGTAGGATATCAGTAGGATATCAGTAGGATATCAGTAGGATATCAGTAGGTCAGTAGGATATCAGTAGGATATCAGTAGGATATCAGTAGGATATCAGTAGGTCAGTAGGATATCAGTAGGATATCAGTAGGATATCAGTAGGATATCAGTAGGTCAGTAGGATATCAGTAGGATATCAGTAGGATATCAGTAGGATATCAGTAGGTCAGTAGGATATCAGTAGGATATCAGTAGGATATCAGTAGGATATCAGTAGGTCAGTAGGATATCAGTAGGATATCAGTAGGATATCAGTAGGATATCAGTAGGTCAGTAGGATATCAGTAGGATATCAGTAGGATATCAGTAGGTCAGTAGGATATCAGTAGGATATCAGTAGGATATCAGTAGGTCAGTAGGATATCAGTAGGATATCAGTAGGTCAGTAGGATATCAGTAGGATATCAGTAGGATATCAGTAGGTCAGTAGGATATCAGTAGGATATCAGTAGGATATCAGTAGGATATCAGTAGGTCAGTAGGATATCAGTAGGATATCAGTAGGATATCAGTAGGTCAGTAGGATATCAGTAGGATATCAGTAGGATATCAGTAGGATATCAGTAGGTCAGTAGGATATCAGTAGGATATCAGTAGGATATCAGTAGGTCAGTAGGATATCAGTAGGATATCAGTAGGTCAGTAGGATATCAGTAGGATATCAGTAGGATATCAGTAGGTCAGTAGGATATCAGTAGGATATCAGTAGGATATCAGTAGGTCAGTAGGATATCAGTAGGATATCAGTAGGATATCAGTAGGATATCAGTAGGTCAGTAGGATATCAGTAGGATATCAGTAGGATATCAGTAGGATATCAGTAGGGTATCAGTAGGATATCAGTAGGATATCAGTAGGTCAGTAGGATATCAGTAGGATATCAGTAGGATATCAGTAGGATATCAGTAGGATATCAGTAGGTCAGTAGGATATCAGTAGGATATCAGTAGATATCAGTAGGTCAGTAGGATATCAGTAGGATATCAGTAGGATATCAGTAGGTCAGTAGGATATCAGTAGGATATCAGTAGGATATCAGTAGATATCAGTAGGATATCAGTAGGATATCAGTAGGATATCAGTAGATATCAGTAGGATATCAGTAGGATATCAGTAGGTCAGTAGGATATCAGTAGGATATCAGTAGGTCAGTAGGATATCAGTAGGATATCAGTAGGATATCAGTAGATATCAGTAGGATATCAGTAGATATCAGTAGGTCAGTAGGATATCAGTAGGATATCAGTAGGATATCAGTAGATATCAGTAGGATATCAGTAGGATATCAGTAGGATATCAGTAGATATCAGTAGGATATCAGTAGGGTATCAGTAGGATATCAGTAGGATATCAGTAGGTCAGTAGGATATCAGTAGGATATCAGTAGGATATCAGTAGGATATCAGTAGGATATCAGTAGGATATCAGTAGGATATCAGTAGATATCAGTAGGATATCAGTAGGATATCAGTAGATATCAGTAGTAGATATCAGTAGGATATCAGTAGGATATCAGTAGATATCAGTAGGATATCAGTAGATATCAGTAGGATATCAGTAGGATATCAGTAGATATCAGTAGGATATCAGTAGGATATCAGTAGGTCAGTAGGATATCAGTAGATATCAGTAGGATATCAGTAGGATATCAGTAGGATATCAGTAGATATCAGTAGGATATCAGTAGGATATCAGTAGGTCAGTAGGATATCAGTAGATATCAGTAGGATATCAGTAGGATATCAGTAGGATATCAGTAGATATCAGTAGGATATCAGTAGGATATCAGTAGGATATCAGTAGATATCAGTAGGATATCAGTAGGATATCAGTAGATATCAGTAGGATATCAGTAGGATATCAGTAGATATCAGTAGGATATCAGTAGGATATCAGTAGATATCAGTAGGATATCAGTAGATATCAGTAGGATATCAGTAGGATATCAGTAGGTATCAGTAGGATATCAGTAGATATCAGTAGATATCAGTAGGATATCAGTAGATATCAGTAGGATATCAGTAGGATATCAGTAGGATATCAGTAGATATCAGTAGGATATCAGTAGGATATCAGTAGATATCAGTAGGATATCAGTAGGATATCAGTAGATATCAGTAGATATCAGTAGGATATCAGTAGGGAAGCAGTTGGAAATTGTGGGACAGGGACGTGCAGAGAATGTTAAAGAATGCAGGGACTGAAATGTCTAAAAGGGCCTTTTGGTGAAAGCATTGAAAATATCCGACCTCCAAGCTCACAACGCGTCGCAGCGCTATTTCCGGTATTGATACCGCACTAAACTAAGCATAATCAAGTCCAATACTGGAGATGTAACGGCATGGATTTCCACTCGGAGAGGGCAATTCTTTCAACATAAGACGCGTTCAAGTTGAGGAGGGTTTGGACACGGCAATTCTCTTCTCAATGCTGTCTTCAAGTATGGCATGGAAAGAGGGGGCATTTGCGTTTCTTTATCTATAGTAAAAAGTGCTTTCATGGTCTGGAGAAGAAGGCACTTTTTACAGTCAAGTAAAAAGGGGCAGGGGCTAAAGGCCCCTTTGATGTCTATGTGTGCACGACTGCACGTGCCTGTTGTGGGAGCTCAACATGTTGTTGTTGTTTTTTTCTTCTTTTTGGCGTTTTGTGTTTTTAAATCCCTTGTAATAATACCCGCTTTGCTGCCGTTGTTTTTTTGAAGAACGGTCGCGTTCTAAACAAAAAAACGGCGACTTGCTTATCAGCGAGGAGAGAGAGAGAGCTGCATAGCTTTGCATAGAAACACCCTATTAAGAGAATGATTAAAATGCCTTCACTGCTTCAGGTGCCTGTGTTGTTTGTCAAATAAAATGGAGGGAGGAGGGGAGGAAGAAAAGAGGGGAAAAACGAGCGAGAGCCCATCAATCACTGTGAGGAAGAAGAGAGAGAGAGAGGGGCGAGGGAGAGAGAGAGAGACTTGACTTCTCCTCCCTTTTTTTCTGTCAATAAAACTCTGCCCTGGAGTTAAGAGTGACATTTTGGCAATCAAAGCCAATCTGATTTTTATTTGCCTTCTCCCAATATACTGCTGTGCGTGTGTGTGTGTGTGTGTGTGTGTGTGTGTGTGTGTGTGTGTGTGTGTGTGTGTGTGTGTGTGTGTGTGTGTGTGTGTGTGTGTGTGTGTGTGTGTGTGTGTGTGTGTGTGTGTGTGTGTGTGTGTGTGTGTGTGTGCAGGGGTGTCACAAGGGGGGGGGGGCAGTGAGAGGGGCCCTAGTAACTTTAGCTATTGAAACATAGCAGATATACAAGCTCACAGCGCGGCACTCGGTGCCTCGCTGCGAGCTTGTAGATCTGCTATTTTTGAAAAGTCGTGAAAATGTGTGCAAATCTTTGAATATGTATTTCTTAAGCGAACATTTGTAACTAAAATTTTGCTTCTGGGGGGTCCCTGGAACTAAATATTTTGAGATGGGGGTCCGTGGCCCAAATACATATCATCTTGGGGGTCCTTTACATGAAAAAGTTTGAGCACCACTGACATGGAAACATAATTGTCTTGCACAAATGTTCACACATTTTCAAAAATAGCAGATCTACAAGCTCGCAGCGCGGCCCTGCTATTTTTCAATAGTTAACATTCATGGGGGGCCCGCAGTGAATCCTTGTACCCAGGGCCCAGAATTTGGTGTGACGGCCCTGTGTGCGTGCGTGCGTGCGTGCGTGCGTGCGTGCGTGCGTGCGTGCGTGTGCATATTTGCATGCATACATGCATGCGTATACACATGTGTTTGTGTGTGAGTGTGTGTGTGTGAGAGAGAGAGAGAGAGAGAGAGAGAGAGAGAGAGTGGGGGGTTGGCAGGGTGCCATTAAAGACTGAGGAGGGGGGGAAAAAAAAGAAAAAGAATTTAAAAATCACAAGAGTAACGACCACCTCCCAAAATTGATTTATCTCTCCATAAATGACAGCTACATCCCCTCCCCAAATGGATTTATAAATTAATTGCTGTCTTATTGGAATAAAAACCTGCTTGTGTGGACGTGATTGATCGCCGCCGCGGCGCGCGCGCGCGTCGGGATCCTCTTCTGTTGTGCTGTGGGGTCGCAGCTGGAGCGATGACGCACCGCTAGCGCGCGTAGCGGCGGTATTAACCCTGATTAAGCCAGTTGGACCGGGTAACGCATTATGGCGTATATTATTTTATGTTTTGCTGCAAGCTTGTAGATCTGCTATTTTTGAAAAATCGTGAAATCTTTAATTTTGACCCCGATTTTATAGGTGTCTTTTGAATCCTTCAAAGGTTTTTTATGTCAGTGGTTCTCAAACTTTTTCACGTGAAGGACCCCCAAAATGATATGTATTTGGGCCACGGACCCCCCCATCTCAAAATATTTGGTTCCAGGGACCCCCCCCCAGAAGCAAAAATTGAGTTACAAATGTTCGCTTTAATAATACATAATTATATTCAAAGATTTTCACTCATTTTCACGACTTTTCAATAGTTAAAGCAGGTATACGCTCTCCATTCAGATATGTTGCCAATTGCCATTCAGACATTGACTTCTAATTGTCTGAGTGGCAACCCTTCCATTGAGGTTAGGGTTAGGGTTAAGTATAGGGTTGGTGTCTGAATGGGGGGATGTCTGAATGGCAGCATGTAACATGTTAAAGCATTCAATGATTCTAAGGTCCTAAGTGGGTTAATAACTAACGCAGCGCTGTGCCCGTGCATCGACAGGGCTCGGTGGCGGAGTGGGCGTGGAACTGGCCCTGGCTGCTGCCTGCCTACCGGGCCATGATGGCGACGCCGGTCACCTTCACCACGCTACTGGCCAACAGGTACTGTGAACCGCAGCTTCACCCGTTCCCTCACACACACACACACACACACACACACACACACACACACACACACACACACACACGCGCACACACACACACACACACACACACACACACACACACACACACACACACACACAACACACACACACACACACACACACACATGCTGGGGATCCTATCCCTTCATTCAAAGGTTCAGACCTCTCCTGTGTTCAGATGCGGGCCGGCTGGCAGTGTTGTAAAAAGTACTCACATTTCATACTTAAGTAAAAGTATCAATACATCAATATAGAAATACTCCGTTACAAGTAAAAGTCCAGAATTCAAAATGTACTTGAGTAAAAGTAGGAAAGTATTGGCATCAAAATGTACTTAAAGTGCCAAAAGTAAAAGTACAAAATGTTTGAAAATAGCAGATCTACAAGCTCACAACGCATCGCATCGCGACGCGTTGTGAGCTTGTAGATCGGCTATTTTCAAATAGCCAAGGGATAAAATAAGGCTAAAGTGGTTAATATATGTTTTTTATATATTATCATGTATAACTGCAAAGTAACTAGTAGCTAAGGTTTTCAAAAAATGTAGCGAAGTAAAAGTACAATATTTGGATCCGAGATGTAGTGGAGTAGAAGTAAAAGTATTAGAAATTGGAAATACTCAAGAAAAGTACAAATACCTCAAAATTGTACTTAAGTACAGTACTTAAGTAAAAGTACTTAGTTACTTTACACCACTGCCGGCTGGGTTCCCGTGGCTCATGGAGACAACAAAACACCTAAACATGTGACTCAGCTCTAGCCTGGCAGGCCGTCCCGAGCCACGTCATCACCAATGTGCTTCCTTTCTCGGTCTGGTGTCCCTCCCATCGAGCCTCTTTATTAGAACTTGGGTTTCTAATTTTTCCAATCAAATGGCTGCATTTGGAGCGAACCCGCCTCACACCGCTCCTGATTGGTCAAGCGGCTGCTACAGCTCTCGCATTTTGTAAACAAACATGGCGGACCCCATGTCCGACGCGAGTTCACAAATCGCAAATAAAAGCTGCATTAAGCGAAGTTTTATCTGAAATCAACAGCATCTCATAACTTAAAAACGAACAACAGTTTGCACCTTTGGAATTTCTGTCTGGAAAAGACGTATTTGCTGTTCTGCCGACGATGTTTTGATGCGCTGGTGGCTACTGACTGGACCTGTCAGTCAAAGTAAGTAACTACGTCATCGCATAATGCGTTGTCTATGGAGAACTCCCAGACTCTCCCCTGGGAGAGTCTGGCTGTTGCGAGGCTAACTCTTTGTACCTTTCATGTTCACTGGCTTCTGTTGAAACAGAATGGTAGCCTGCATGTTTGTAGCTGCCAGCGGGAACGCAGCATAATGTCTGAAATCTAGTTTTTTTCCCAGTTCAAAGACAGGTGGACTGTACAGTACAGTGTGTATTGACATCATTTGGTGGATCACGTAGTCTTTATGGCATGCTTATCGTCGTTGTTGGGTGGAAACCTCGTATCTCCAAGTTTCAAATTGTGTCCTTTTTTTTCGTGTGTGAAGCCCTGCTTCATCATACAAGGCCGTCGCACAAAAGTAGTGAAAACAGCCGATCTACAAGCACACAACGCCTCGTGGTCACAAGTTTAAATCATTTTTAAAATGAAAAATGCAAAACGAAGGGTTTTGGACATACAAGGTTTTCACCCGACAACAACGTCATGCTACTTTGTGTGTGTGTGCGTGCGTGCGTGGTGTGTGTGGTGTGTGTGTGTGTGTGTGTGTGTGTGTACTGCACACAGCTGTCCTGGAGAGAGAGAAAGAGAACAGAGAGAGGTAGAACGTGGAGTGTGAATGGAGAAAGACCCTCAATTTGGAATGACACCACATTTCCAGGCGGAGCCGCTCGTTTTCATTGACCAGCGTCGGCAGGTTAGCTACTCACCAGCGTCGGCAGGTTAGCTACTCACCAGCGTCAGCAGGTTAGCTACTCACCAGCGTTAGTTTTACTGAGGTTAGGGTTAAGGTTAGGTTTAGGTGGACGGACCACCCGGCACCTCCGCGCGTTGCAAAAGGAGTGCTCCCTAGCTCCGGTGCAGCCAATCAAAAGCTTCTGTTTGACAGGAACTGTGGTGTGATTCCAAATAACGCGAGAAAGACACTCTTGTTCATTATGTCTCTTCTATACCTGATTGAAGAGTTTCTCCTCCCCAAGTCCTCTCCTCTCCTCTCCTCTCCTCTCCTCTCCTCTCCCTCCTCTCTTCTCCTCCCCTCCCCCCCCCCTCCCCTCTCCTCCTCTCCTCTCCTCTCCTCTCCTCTCCTCTCCTCTCCTCTCCCTCTCCTCTCCTCTCCTCTCCTCTCCTCTCCTCCTCCCCTCCTCCTCTCTGTATAAATATTATGCTGCTACAGTATGTGACACATATTGGATGGCAATACTTCAGCTCGCTCCTGTTCTCCATTCACAGCTGTCAACACTGCACACAGCCTTACACCGATCCATTCTAAAACACTGCCATTGTTATACACTCACACGCACAACACACACACACACACACACACACACACACACACACACACACACACACACACGTGCGTGCGTGCGTGCGTGTGCGCGCACACACCTTTCTAACAAAGGGCAAGCTCTGCATCTACCAAGGACGTTGGTCTAATAAGGGTGAAGCATACGCACCCCCACCTTTTGCACGCACACACGCGCGCGCACACAACACACACACACACACACACACACACACACACACACACACACACACAACACACACATACACACACACACACTCGTGCACCGCTGGTTGGTTGGTGCTTAGTTGCACAACACGTGTTACAACAGATACCGTCTGCGTTCGACTGAGCCACAAATTACTGTTGGATTATTCACGATGGAGGGGATGAATGAACTGAGAGAAAAAACAAGGGTGGAAGAGAGGAAGAGAGGGTACAGAGAGAGAGAGAGAGAGAGAGAGAGAGAGAGAGTCATTGTGTTTGGAGTTATGCTGGATGAATATACTTCTTCATACGACGGAGTCGCTCGCGAGAAAATAGCCGATATACAAGCCCGCAACGCGTCGCATTCGCAATGCATCGTGGCCTTGTGTATCGGCTATATCTTTGGCAGGTCACTCTGTCACGCGACCGACCACGAATCGGAGACGTATGCTGCGTTCACACTGGCACATACAAAAGATACTAAGCCAGGGACGTGCAGAGAATGTTGGAGAGGCAGGGGCTGAAATTTCTAAAAGGGGCCTTTTGGTGAAATATCGAAAAATAGCAGACCTTCAGGCTCACAACGCGTCGCAGCGTTGTGAGCTTGGAGGTCGGCTATTTTCGGTACTTGATACCACACTGAACTAAGCATAATCAAGTAAGTGAATACTGGAGATGTGGCGTAACGGCATGGATTTCTACACAGAGAGGGCAATTCTTTCAACATGA
>NC_137832.1:62717505-62745005 GCF_963921795.1 Nannobrachium achirus | reverse complement strand
GAACGCATTGTCGCACTGTACACGCGGAAAACAAAGTAAGGTACTGTTTGGCGTTGGGCGTAAGTTGTAAGAGCTATGGATCCAGACGTTTCCACAATGCCCTGCTCATTGATTACAAGGTCGGAGCTTCTGCCCCTGTGACACACAGACAGCTGCAGAGACAAAGGGCTTGAATGATTGTGCCCAGGGGCGACACAAGGGGTAGGGAGGTGGGACTGAGTTACTAGGGCCCAAGGTGTTGGAGGGGCCTTAATTATTTTATACTTTAGCTATTGAAAAATAGCAGATATACAAGCTCACAGCGTGGCACCGAGTGACGCGCTGCGAGCTTGTAGATCTGCTATTTTTTTTTGCTAAGTCGTGAAAATGTGTGCAAATCTTTGAATATATGTATTTTTTAAGCGAACATTTGTAACTCAAATTTTGCTTCTGGGGGGGGTCCCTGGAACTAAATATTTTGAGATGGGGGTCCGTGGCCAAATACATACCATTTTGAGGGTCCTGCACATGAAAAGGTTTGAGCTCCACTGACATCGAAACATAGGTTTTTCTAAAAAAAAACCTTAGAAGGATTTGAAATATTCAAAGATTGTCATGATTTTTCAAAAATAGCAGATCTACAAGGCCGCAGCGCGGCACTCGATGCCGCGCTGTGAGCTTGTATATCTGCTATTTTTCAATAGTTAAAGCACAGGGGCCCCACAGTGAATCCTTGTACCCAGGGCCCAGAATTTGGTGCGACACCCCTGATTCTGCCGACGCTGCCTGGTTTCCTCTGGAATGAGTGAACGTCTTTCCTTCGTATGTCTTCTCTTCGTATGTCTTCTCTTCGTTCGCTCGCTGTCGTCCTCTTTTGTCTCCTCAACACTTTGTGGGCTTGGTCTCCGCTCATTTTCCCTCATATTGTGCTCCCCGCAAAAAAAAACTTTTAGACGGAAATTCCAAAAGAGCCAATCATCCCTTTATACAGTATGTTTTTATTTTCAGTCAGTTCTAACCAAAATGTCTATTATCTCAACGTTTTCCTTGCAACATAATCGCTAAAATATGGTGTAAATATAAGGTCTTGGGAGTGAAAAATATGAATATAATGTAGGGGTACCTCGGATGAAAGATACTTTTCTAGGGGTGCCTTGAGCCCAAAAGGTTTGGTGAACCCCTGAGCTGGAAGGAAGTTTTGCCGCGCAGCTTCAACACTAAAGTCACATCTTGACTATCATCTGCCAAGGTGACTCCTTGAGCCACTCTGCTCATGGTTGTGTGTCCGGGTGTGTGTGTGGATGTGTGTGTGCACGCACGTTTGTCTCTGTTTGTGCGTGTGCGCCCTGCGTGGGTTTCATGCGTGCCTTGGTGTTGGTGTGTGTGCGTGGGTAGCATCTGTATGCGCTCCTGCATGTCGTGTGTGTGTGTGTGTGTGTGTGTGTGTGTGCGCGTGCGTGCGGACGGACGGTGTCAGCGGAGGTCCTCTGACCTGCTTGATAAGGTGTAACCGAGTATGAGAGATGGGGCCGGCGCGTCGCAGGGCAGAGCATCCTCTCCATCATCAAGTCCTGGCGTCGTCCAAGGACATCCAGCAGGCAGCAACGCTTCCATCTCCTCCACCGCTCAACGCCTCCTCCTCCACCGCCAGGGACGTGCTGGCCATCCCGAACGGCCGGTTCATTCCCGGGCCGGTCCAGGCCGGCCATTAGGAAAGAAAATAAAAATAAAATGTCGGCCTTCGATCCATTTTGGGGGCTGGGCGGCCAACAAAGTAAATCGTCACTGTTGGGCAGAAAACCTCGTATCTCCAAGTTTCAAATTTGTACTTTTTTTTTCGCAAAGCAAGGCCCTGCTTCATCATACAAGGCTGTCGCACAAAAGTAGTGAAAACAGCAGATCTACAAGCACACAACGCCTCGCGGTGCGAGGCGTTGTGTGCTTGTAGATCGGCTGTTTTCACTAGTTTAAATCATTTTTAAAATGGTTTTGCACATACAAGGTTTCCACCCGACAATGACGAAATATATAACTCATGTAATTGGCCCACTGGCTTGTCACTTGTCATGATCTGAAATGGCACATCTTTGAGTAGCAGCAGCAGCGCTATAGAGAGAGATCTCTCTCTATAGCGTGCAATATGAGGGCCTCTACAACTCTTTTTCCCAGGCTGAATCAGGGGCCCAGCACGTCCCTGGTCCAGAGCTCTGGAGCCACCGCGTCAGCACAAAGTCTAATGGCAGGACGACAGGCCTGTAATGGCACCCATAACACGTTGAAATTACCACGTGAAACTTGACTGAGCGCTACGAGACTATAGCTTTGAAGAAACCTGTCCCCTTTTTTCTAGACATTATTTTGGCTTTTTCTTTTTTTACGTAATTTGTATTTGCTATTTGGGCTTTTTCTGCCTTTACTGATAGTGTAGTCTGGGATCACTTCACTTTTTGGGATTGTATCCGGCCGGGAGCGGAAACCACAACACGTCATGTTGTAGTCCTCAAAAGGACTACAATTTGCCAGAAAGATCAAACCGGATTCAGTTTTAACTAGGGATGGTCCGATCAGGTTTTTTGGAACCGATCACCGAGCACCGATCACAAAAGTTTGATCACCCGATACCGATCAATCACTGATCCGAACAAAGTTATTATTTATATATCTATACTATAATTTTGCGAATGTCTGTCTGAGTGAGTGAGTGAGTGTCTGTCTGTCTGAAACAGCGTTTCTCCTCAGTGGCTGGAGCAATTGATCTGAAATCGCATCACCATTTAGCATATGAACACACCTGACATAACTGTGAAGCCCGTTTGTCACTTTCACAAATCGTATGCTGTATATTAGCATTTTTATGGTGTATCTACTATCTATTCTGCATCTAGCTTGAGGCATATCTATTCTGCATCTAGCATGAGGCAACATGTTTAACCAGCTCTGTGTGTGTGTGTGTGTGTGTGTGTGTGTGTGTGTGTGTGTGTGCAGGCAGGCGGGTGTGGGGGGGGGGGGGGGGGGGGGGGGACAGTATCTCTGTAGCCATTAAACGAAACGGGTTTCTTACATTGATGCTCCTACATCATGCAAGCACCAGTTAAAGTTACTTTCCATCCCTCATATACTGTGTGCACAGTGCACATCCCATAACCCACACACTGCACATCATTTTGGAGCTCATATCTTTGAACGGGTAAGGGCTAGTTATTTATATTTTCTAAATGTTAATGTTTTAACTTTAATTAATTAATTCACTCATGAATTAATTTATATATTTGCCTTATAGTTATTTACCAGCATTACTATGTATTTATTATCATAGCAGTAACTAATTATTCCTTCAGCACTGTGGAAATCAATACCCCAAAATGGCCTCAAGTGGGCATACTGAACGGCTGGTTGATCGGATGCACCGATCGGATCGGATCGGTGAATTTACCTTTTGATCTAAACCACCGATTATCGCCGATCACGCTTTGATCGGCCCGATCCGATCCATTGCCGATTGATCGATAACATCTCTAGTTTTAACCCAAAATGATTCCCCTGCGCTCAATGGGGATTGATTGAGGAAACGTACAGGGGGAACCAAAACAAAGCGACGCCGCTTCTTCTAGTGGTTTCCGCTTTAGGCGTAAACCAAACGGCCAGTTGTGAACGAACACTGGTGAGGCGAGGTTAATGATAGTGTATACAGTATATAGACAGGACATGGGGAGTGAGAGACATGCAGCAAAGGCCGTCGGGATCAGGATTCCAACCCGCGACACGCTGCTCCTCATTGGGTTGCATTGCAAGAGGCTCAGGAGGAGCTCTTTTAGCCTGTAAACCAACTCAAACAAAGCCCATTCAGACAATAATATAGAACATCACAAAACCCAATATTGTTGTTTAAATGAAAATGTTAAAGAGGTGGTGCCATAGTTTTGTACTTTTTCTGTTTTTCATGTGTCTAGGAGGTTGAAAGTACTTCATTAGACCCCCTGGTGTGGTTTTTATGAGCAATTATTTATTCTCTTGGTATTTGTTTGTTTTCTCTTGGAGGCTGCCACCTTGTGGTCAAAAGTGTCAGTTAAAAAACACACATACTAAGTATGTCACGGTATCAACTCCTCCCCTAATTACCATTCACCCAACACTGTGGGGTGTGGCTAACTTCAGCTGGGTCACCACCCACCATGACATCCATGCATACTTAATGAACTGGGGGTGTGGCCACATAAAAACCCAATTTTAACTCGTTCTGTATACTTTTTTGGAAAAAATCTTCCTCCTAGTATAATCATAATACCTGATAATCATGTTTTAGAGGGGGGAAAATCATGGCACCACCTCTTTAACATCCTGTTGATTTTACTGGGAGGTTATGCAGGAATGCCTATTTAGTGGCAAAAATCTACTTTCTGGCCTTGACAGCCCATACATCCTGATTGCATTAAACAATGTTAGACAATTCACTTTGCCACTCACTTTATGCATGTGCATACCACTCTATTCAAATAGTATAATCAACGTGAAGTTGACATTCTTGATTTCTTGCCCAACGTTGGGAGTCAACATCTTGGCAAGTCAACTACACAACGCAAAACCTCTACCAAAGTGGTCTTGCACTTTAAGCGCTGAACACTAAAAACGCATTTTCTCTGCATTGTCTGGCGGCGCTTCCTTCCCCATAACAATAGCACTTAGTTTGTTGGGAGAAATGCCAGTGTGCGTGGCGTTCTGTTGTTTTCTCCTCTCCTGCTCCAGCAAAGCTCCTTAAATTGCGGCGATAGACACTTGTGCTTTCAGGGAAAGTGGGCAATCGCCATCTGTTCCCGGGCGCTGCCATATGGCGGTGCCTTTTTCTCCGGGAATAAAGTAAAAAAAAAAAAAAAAAAAAAAAAGAACAAATATGTCAAAGTGTGCGTCTTCCTCGGCGAGCGCGGGATAAAACCCGCGGAGACACCGGGATCTCGGTTGCGTCTGGATTAATGGCCTCGCCCCGTGCTTCGGGGAATGAGGGAGTGTGTGTGTGTGTGAGTGTGCGTGTGTGTGTTTAGCTCACGTGTGCGCAGGTGGGAATTTGAGGTTGTGTTTTGGTTGGGCGGCGTGTGTTCATGGCATTGTGGGTCTGTCTGTGTGTGTGTGTGTGTGTGTGTGTGTGTGTGTGTGTGTGTGTGTGCGTGTGTGCGTGTGTGCGTGTGTGTCTGTGTGTGTGTGTGTGTGTGTGTGTGTGTGTGTGTGTGTGTGTGTGTGTGTGTGTGTGTCTGTGTGTGTGTGTGTGTGTGTGTGTGTGTGTGTGTGTGTGTGTGTGTGTGTGTGTGTGTGTGTGTGTGTGTGTGTGTGTGTGTGTGTGCGTGCGTGCGTGCGTGCGTGCGTGCGTGCGTGCGTGCGTGCGTGCGTGCGTGCGTGCGTGCGTGCGTGTGTCTGTGTGCGTGTGTGTGTGTGTGTGTGTGTGAGTGTGTTTCTGTCTATATGCCCGCGTGCACCATGCATGTGTGCCCATGTGCAGATCTCTAGCCCCGTGTGTTAACAATCCTTCATCTTAACTTCAAGGCGCAGGCGCAACTTTACCGTTTTGTCGCCGAGCAGCAGCAGCAGTTGGTTTGCCCTGGCGTTGGAGGAAGCATATCGCCTGTGGTCGGGTGGAAACCCTGTACGTCCAAAACCAAAACCGTTCCTTTTGCATTTACCATTATAAAAATCACACCCAATGTGAAGTGAGCGGTGGCCGTGCTTGCATAACGTCTTCAGACTAGGATTTAAGTCTAGGATGTACAGGCTATGCTACACACACACACAATGCTATGGCAAAACGCTGAGGAGAAATGGCTACAGACACACACCCAGCCACTCTATGGAGCGGTTTACCACCGCTCAAAAATGATTAAAAATAGTGAAAATAGGGGCACGGTGGTGCATTTGGTAGCGCTTCGCCGCACAGCTAGAAGGTCCTGGGTTCGATTCCCGCCGGGGGACGCTGTGGGCGCTGGGGGGGGGGCGTGTTCTCTCCTCCGCGCCATCAGTGCCCACACCCTCGGTGGGGTTGGCAAAAGGGCCTTTCTGTGTGGAGTTCGCAAGTTCTCCCCGTGTCTCATAGGGTAGATACCCTCACAAAAACATGCAGTAATCCTGGTCTCTATAACGCCAACCCCTGGCCAGCCATGGGCGCCTGATGGAGGGGAAGGAACTGGTTGGAATAACGTGTTCCTTCCACACGCTAAGTCCAAACTGGGGGAAATCCCCACAGTCAGGTGAAAAGAAGCAACTTGGACTACTCATGCACTGCAGGAAGCATGAGGTCAGTCCGTTGTCTCCCCAGGCGTGGCAGAGGAAGACCAGAAACCAGGATTTCAGGTTAGGTAATTGGCACTGGGTAAAAAAAAAATGTGTTACAAAATCGTGGGATAAATATAAAATATATATATATAAAAAAAAAAAGAATAATATATATATTTTTAAAACAGTGAAAATAGACGATCTACAAGCACACAAGGCCTCGCGGTGCGAGGCGTTATGTGCTTGTAGGTCGGCTATTTTCACAAGTCTTGTGCGTACGATGAAGAAGGGCTCTACCTTATGAGAAAACGTACACATTTGAAACATGGGAGATACGAGGTTTCGGCCCGACAGTGACGATAATAGCTGCTGGAGTGACAGACTATAGGCGGAGCAGCTCCTCTCAAGGTTACCTGCCGGTGACGCTTCCGTGAAGACTGAGGGGACAGAAGGCCGGGGGGGGGGGGGGGGGGGGGGGGCTCGGCAGAGACCCCCTGGCGTCTGTCTCTCCATCTTGTGCGAGCCCCCCCCCCCCCCCCCCTGCAATTCAAAAGACTTGTCACTTTTTTGAATATCAGCAGTGTGTGATGTGTCATTGAGGAAAGGACTCCTTTCTTCTCCTGTCATTTGCGTGAGTGCATGAGTGCGTGTGAATAAATGTGTGTGTGTGTGTGTGTGTGTGTGTGCGTGCTGTGTCCTGTCCCTCTGACTGACAAGGAAGGGGACAGACCTGTGTGTGTGTGTGTGTGTGTGTGTGTGTGTGTGTGTGTGTGTGTGTGTGTGTGTGTGTGTGTGTGTGTGTGTGTGTGTGTGTGTGTGTGTGTGTGTGTGTGTGTGTGTGTGTGTGTGTGTTCGTGGAGACAGACTACATCTTTTGTGTGCCTCTATAGTACATGGAGCATTTTGTCTTCGCTAGCCCCGGCCCGGTCGCTGACACATTGAGGTTTTCATTAGCCGTAAGCAGGTACCGGTGAGAAGCGGAGAGGGGGGGGGTGTGTGTGTGTGTGTGTGTGTGTGTGTGTGTGTGTCTGTTTTTTTATGCATCCCTGCATTTATGTATGTGCGCCCGCCACCCGCGCGGCGTTGAATAGTAGGACCTATGGCGAGCGCGAGCCTGCCGTTGGAGGTCATCCTACACTCCTGCGTGCGTGCGTGCGTGTGTGTGAGCGGTGGCTGCTGGCGGCGCTCGATGTTTGACACGCCGAGCAGGGGTGTCGCACCAAATTCTGGGCCCTGGGTGGGTACAAGGATTCACTCACATTTTGTGCTTTAACTGTTGAAAAATAGCAGATATACAAGCTCACTGAGAGCTTGTAGACCTGCCGTTTTAGAAAAATCTTGAAAATTTGTGCTAGTCTTTGAATATTTCAAATCCTAAGGTTTTTTTTTTTTTTTTTACTATGTTTCTATGTCAGTGGTGCTCAAACTTTTTCATGTGAAGGACCCCCAAAATGATATGTATTTGGCCACGGACCCCCCATCTCAAAATATTTCGTTCCAGGGACCCCCCCCCCCCCCAGAAGCAAAAGTGCCGCACTGTGAGCTGCTGTAGATCTGCTATTTTTCAATAGCTAAAGTATAAAATAATTCCAGGCCCCCACCACCACCTTGGGCCCTAGTAATTCAGTCCCCCCCCTTGTGACGCCCTTGACGCCGAACCAAACGTTGAGTTGATGTTTTGAGAGGGAGGGAGGAGGGGGGGGGGGGGTTTGCTCCAGGGGCGAATAAATGAGTGGTGTCTGGGATGAGGCCACGGCCCCTCCTCGCGCCGCACAGACAGGCTGAGAGCCTCATTAATCAAAGGAGCAGTCACAGATGTGATGGCTTCCACACAAACCACCAGCACACTGTGAAAGTCACTGCCAACGCAACGCAGACCACACCGTCAGCCAGTCAGTCAGCCAGGCCCCTCTCTCAGTGGCGTCAGTTCAGCAAAAGCTAGGGTATGGCAAAGACGGGAGTCCTCATGGAAAAGAGGCGTTACATTTTGTACAACACTGGGTGAAAAGAGAGATTATTTGACATATACTGGTAGATTATATGACCAATTTTGTACCGGTATACTGGGCATATACCCACATTATTGGACGTTTTCAGTTCAAGAGATTTTCAGGCATATTCCCCTGTAAACTGCAAATAATAGGTGATATTCTGCCCCCAGCTAGATACGAAATTGGTCATATAATCTACCAGTATATGTCAGATAATCTCTCTTTTCACCCAGTGTAACAGGGTTCTATTGTGAAAATAGCAGATCTACATGCTCACAACGCCTCGTTGTCACAATGTCTGATAAAAACTATAGTTTTTTTTCCTGTTTTTTACACAGGTTTCTATGGTTTCTTAGGCTGGATATGGCATCCTGGAATGGTTTTTCAAGTGCAGCTAAACTTGGCATGTTAGTAAACGTGCCACAATTAACAATAATGCATTGCACCTGTGCAGCTGACGTGCAGAACCTGGGAATATACCATTTTGTTAAGATGGGGAGAATAAAAGTGTGGAGAATATAATTATAATACCTTGTTAAAGTGACCATTTTGTAACATTTTGCATTTGTGGTAATTTTACTGTAATTTAACAACATAATAACCAGCGCAGATAGACAAAGAGACATTCATGGATTTATATTTAAAGGTAACTTTTATTTTCCCTCCTGAACCCAGGGTATGGCAGCTGCATACCCCTGCCATACCCAATTGACGCCCCTGGTCAGTCAGCCAGGCCTGCCTCTCTGTCTGTCTCTCTCTCTCTCTCTCTCTCTCTCTCTCTCTCTCTCTCTCTCTCTCTCTCTCTCTCCCTCTCTCTCCCTCTCTCTCTTCCCCCCACCCCTCTTTCTTTCTCTCCTCATCGCTCTCTCTCTCCATCTTCTCTCTCTCTCCTCTCCCTAGCTTTTTTAATTGTACAGTTTGTCGATTATTAGGCTGCTGCATGCGTGAAAAGTCTTTTTTCCCCTCTTCATTTTAGAGGTCATAAAAGAAGTCCTTGAATTGTCACTTTAGAAATGTTGTCACTTATGATGCTGTATATGTTGGTTGGTTTGCTGTTGCTTGAAAAAAAGAACGATGTTGCACATTAAAGGAATAGTTCACATCCAAAATGACTCACGCCATGGAGACTTAAGTTCAATAATATTTTAGTTTTTTGTCACATTCCTAAGACAAAAATGTGATTACAATAAATTTACTCCCATTGATTCCAGATGGGGACCCAAATCCATTTGGGTCCCCATCCGGAATCAATGGGGTACATTTACTAATATATACCGTATATAGTTTTTGCCTTGGGAATGCGACAAATACAAAAAATATATAATTGAACTCAAGTGTCCATGGTCACACACACACACACACACACACACACACACACACACACACACACACACACACACACACACACACACACACACGATAATTTGGGGACCGAGCCACCGGTTGAGAACCACTGCTTCACTCTTTCTTTCTCTTCCTTCCGTCCTTCCTCTCTCTCTCATCGCAACGCATTGTGAGCTTGTAGATCGGCTATTTTTCAAATGGCTGAAATGTATATAGGGTATGGCTGAAGTGGTTAATGTTAATGTTTTGTAATCAAAATCTTCAAAGTAACTAGTACTGTTACTGAAGTTTGAAGTAACTAGTAACTGTAACTGAAGTTTAAAGTAACTAGTAACTGTAACTGAAGTTTAAAGTAACTAGTAACTGTAACTGAAGTTTTCAAATAATTGTAGTGGTGTAAAATCTCAACATTTTCCTTTGAGATGTAGTGGAGTAAAAGTAAAAGTATTGGACATTGGAAATACTCCAGTAAAGTAAAAGAATACCTCAAGATTGTAGTTAAAGGAGTAGTTCACCCCCAACATGACTTTTCTTCTATTGATTACTCATGCCATGGAGAGTACAGTTGGTTTTTGTCACATTCCTAAGACAAAAATGTGATAACAATAAATTTACCCCCATTGATTCCGGATGGGGACCCGTTTCGAAACGGGTACCCTTCCGGAATCAATGGGGGTAAATTTACTCGAATCAAATTTTTGTCTTAGGAATGTGACAAAAACCAAAAAATATTATTGAACTCTAGTCTCCATGGCATGAGTAATCAATAGAAAAAAATCACACCCGTGTGAAGTGGAGCTGTGTGTGTGTGTGTGTGTGTGTGTGTGTGTGTGTGTGTGTGTGTGTGTGTGTGTGTAGATCATGTGTACCGATTTTTGTGACATTTGAAGAAAATATGTAGGAAAAGGAGCAAAAAGTGTGTTTTGGAGAAAATTCAAGATGGCGGAAAATCTATCCTGGCGCAAATGGGCGTGGCCTATATGGGGAGATGCGTCTTGACCCAAGGAATCCAGGGAAAAAAGAATTTTAATTTTCCGATCTACGGTTCAAGAGTTACGGGGCAAAACGTAAAGTGGGCCGTTATAGCGCCACCATGAGGCCGAGTGATGTAATTATTTTTCGATTCATTCTTAAAATCATTATGAATCTCCTCTCCGAGGTTTGAAACTGTAGCTCCTATGGTTTACGGGAGAAACATACTTGAAAGTGATTTCTTGCATTGTCCCATTATAAGTCAATGGGGACAATTAAGCGTAGTTTTTTGCCGATTACGTCGGCATGGTAAGGCGGATCGGAACGAAAGGTAATAGAACACCATTCCCGGCCGAGCCGCACATTTTGATGTATATATTGCGCGAGTGGCGTAAATGGTGCGGCACTAGTTACGCGCCGAAGTCAGGCTACATACAGACACACAGACAGACACACACACAGACCCACACAGCCACGTATAGGGAGCTGCACACAGCTCCAAAAAGTCATGTTGGGGGTGAACTACTCCTTTAAGTTCAGTACTTGAGTAGGCCTAAATGTACTTTACACCAAGGGTTTCCCAAAGGGGGTGCCGTGATGCCAGTGTGGTGTTGAAGCCTCAAAAGTCTAGTAGCTGCTCTCTTTCCATAGGGATGTCCCTTTGGAGTGATGGTTAAGATATTGGACTTTCAAGCGGGAGACCCGTGTTCGAAGCCGGGTGGGGAGGTTCGGATCACCTCCGTTACATTGGTGCCGTGACCCGGCCGGATCCGGCTTCCTCGTAGGAGGAGGTCAAAGGGGGGGTGAGTGTGGTGTGGTGGGTCCGCACACACAGTGTGATGAGTCGCAGCCCCAGCCTGAAGCCTCAAAAGTCTAGTATCTGCTCTCGAACCATTATGTCCCTTAATGTTGGAGTGATGGTTAAGATATTGAAATTTCACGCGGGAGACCTGGGTTCGAAGCCGGGTGGGGAGGTTCGGATCACCTCCGTTACACCAGTCTAGGGGTGCCGCAGAATACTTTGATAACATTTGGAATTCATCAATATCACAACATCAATATCACTTCACTATGCTTAGTAAAACAGACCTGATTTGCACTGTACTTGATGCGTTCTTTTTCCATCTAAGGCCAACTCTCTTCACCAAAAATAGCAGATCTACAAGCTCACAACGTGTCACGTTGTGATGCGTTGTGAGCTTGTGGATCGGCTATTTTTGGTGAACCTTCCCCCCAGAATAGGCACGCTTGGTTCAAGTGGTTAAACGTAAAAGTTATTTTCAGTCAGTTCTGATGGAAACAGATATTTTGCTGTGACAAAGCCTACCGTATCTCGGGTGGAAACGTTTGCATATTACATTGATATGTATGTAGGCCTATATGATGGAAGATTCTCAAAATTAACAGTCTAATTTAGGGGTGCCGCAGATGAAAAGGTTCACGGTTCCCAAATATTTTGAAATTAGACAAATATTTTTCCAGTACTGGAAAAATATCCTGAAGGTTTCCTGGAAGGTCCTGGAAAAAATGTATACCTCTGAAATGACAAATTAAACATTGGCCAAATTGTCAAATATTAGAGGGAGAAAGTGTGTACATGCTCACAACGCCTCGCATTGCGAGGCGTTGTGAGCATGTAGATCTGCTATTTTCACAATAAAACCGTGTTCTACAAAATTCCTCAACTCTTAGTGCTCGTCAGGGTGCCGGGGTTCCCAGTTCAAATATGATTATTTCGGGGGTCACGGCCTGAAAAGGTTGAGAACCACTGGCATACACTACCTGTCTTTGGGCATTGCGCATAGGACTCGTTATTGAGCTGAATGAGTCTTGGAAATTGGGTTAAATATTCTGGAAAAGTTTTGGGAATGAATTGGTAAAAATGTGTGGGAACCCTGAAGGTTATTTACAGGGGTGACATAAGTCTAAAAAGTTTGAAAAGCCCTGCTTTACATCACTGCTTGTCTCCTCTCTATCTCTATCTTTCTCCCATACTAGCATTTCTTTTGCCGTACTTCTGTATGTTTCTTTCTCTCCCACTCCAGTTTACAGTTTACAGTTTAGGCATTTAGCAGACACTTTTTAATCCAAAGCGACTTACAATAAGCAGATAAAACATCACAATAATAAACAAGATAATAGGTCAGTACATTAACAGCGATATAACAAATGCAAATTAATATCTATCTAGAAAACAATATAATCAGTCAAGAAAAAAAAGGTTCTAAAAAACCTAAAAACAAATGCTAACTAGCTTCATGTATGGTCATTGAGTGATTCAGTAGTGTTAAGGGTTTAGGTAGAGTCTGAAAAGGTGAGTCTTCAGTCCACGGCGAAAGCTAGCGAGTGAGTCCGTTGTTCTAAGTGCGACAGGGAGTTTATTCCACAACTTGGGGGCCAGGAGGGAAAACTGTCTCGGACGAGTGGATTTTTGCCCTGGGGTTTTTAGCGAGGGTTCTGTCAGCATCCCTGTGTTGGCTGATCTAAGTGAACGGGTGGGGGTGTAGGGTTTGATCAGGTTTTGGAGGTATGGAGGAGCCATACCTTTGGCTGCTTTGAAGGTCAGCATCAGTGTTTTGTATTCAGTGCGGGCCGCAACCGGGAGCCAGTGGAGGGAGCGGAGAAGGGGAGAAACACTCCACACTCCACTTGTTCTCTCTCTCTCTCTCTCTCTCCACCTCTCTACTTTACCTCCCTCGCCCCTCACATACGTCTCGTGTCCCCCTCACTCACTGTTCTCCCCTCCTCTTGTTGAATTGATCTCCCTGTCTCTCCTCTCCTCACCTCCCCTCACCTTCCAAGCACGCTGCCCGGGGCTGCAGCAGGCTCAGGCTGAATGATACATGTGAAGTATTTGTCTTGTCCCCTCCCCTTAAAAACCGGAGCTGGAAGGGTTGGGGTCAAGGCCAATCTATCTTGTCAGAGAATGGTCATGGTCAAAGCCGCAAAGCCGTGCGTGGAGACACCAGGCATCAGTCACTACAGTGCAGTGCACGTCCTCGTTGCCGGGTGGAAACCTTGTATGTCCAAAACCCTTTTGTATTTATCACTTTAAAAACGGTAAATGATATGATATGATTGCGACCGCAGGTCGCTGTTAACTATGAAAACCAGCACATCTTGTCTGCGTATCCGCGTGTCTCTGCAGTTCACGCTTGACACTGCGGTTCCCCTGACACATCACTGTGACGTCACAGGTCTATGGGTTTGTCACACTAACATAATCCCTTTTATGCCCATATGGAGTTCCCTGATGTCATCAATATTAAGCCCATATCTAACAGGACTTCATATGAGAATGGCCATATATGGAGGCCACATCGGCCACATACCACACTAACAGAATCCATATGTAGCCAAGACAGATGGCCAAGACAGCCCATATCTGTGTGGCTGGTTCTACAGACAGGGATCTCCGTGTATGGGCATAAAAGGGTTTGATGTCAGATGTCATAGACATCATAGGACTTTCACATAACGAATAACTGAGTAAGCATGTTTGGGCTCTCACAGCATATCTCCATATACAGTACATGGATCTGCATATACAGTATGGGTACCAGGGGTCTCTATATATGGGTAACTGGTCCGATATACATCACTGGCCAGATGGCCAAGAATTGGCCCTTTAGGGCGAGGTCGTATGTCGCCCTGAGGCGTCTTACTTGTATGATATGATGTGATATGATATGATATAATATAGTACTTCACACTGAAATGTGTCTTGCGATACAGCAGTCATGTATGCGAAAAGATATATACACACATTTGACATAAACAACAAATGAACGAGACCGGATTACATACATAAGGATAACACAGACAAGAGCAATGTCCACCACCTCTAGCCTCCCCCTGGCCAAACTCCTGATTAAGCCTTAAAGTGGACTGATGGACAAAGGACCATTTTAGTCTGACCTTGTTGTATGCTGGGACACCGTATCTCCTTCCTGAAGGCAGCAATCTCTATTCTCTATGCAACACATGGCTGCTGTTAGAGGCTTGCCAACCTTAGAATGCTGTTAGCCTCTGAAGTGGTTGTCCAACTATCTTTGAACACATGTTCAGTTGTTGCAGCAGTTGTGACTTTAGGGCTACAGACCAGCATCCGCATATCTGCTATTTTCACTAGTTTTGTGTAACAGTCTTGTTTTTGTGAGTGCCTTGATGTACCGGTGTCGCTGTGAGTTAGCTGCAGTGATGTAAAGTAACTAAGTATATTTACACAAGTACAATTTTGAGGTACTTTTACTTTACTAGAGTATTTCCAAGTACTTTTACTAAGTTCTACTCCACTACATCCCAGAGGAAAATATTTTACTCTTTACTCCACTACAATTATATGAATACTTTGCTTGTTACAGTACTTTTGTAGATTTTGATTATTATTATAAAACATACATTAACCACTACAACCCTATATAGCCTACTGTATATTTCGGATATTTTCTAAATATCTTTTAAATACATTTTTTCATACAATTCTGCATAATGCAGCTCAGTGGCCTCCAGCTCAGTGGCCTTGTGGTTACAGTGTCCTCCCTGAGACTGGGAGATCGGGGGTTCGATTCCCCGGTTGGGTTGAGTCATACCAAAGACTGTAAAAATGGGACCCAATGCCTCCCTGCTTGGCACTCAGCATCAAGGGTTGGATTGGGGGGTTAGGGTTCTGATCACCACTACTGATTCCCGAGTGCGGCAGGGCTGCGGCTCACCGCTCCAAGAGATGGGTCAAAGGCCTCGCATTGCGAGGCGTTGTGTGCTTGTAGACCTGCTGTTTTCAATAGTTTTGTGCGACGATCTTGTATGATGAAGCAGGGCTTTGCTTTACCAAAAAACATACACATTTGAAACTTGGAGATACGAGGTTTCTGCCCGAGAGTGACGATATCTGAACTGTCGCTGGAGTAGTGGAAACGCCACCGTCGCCCCCTGCAATGTTGTGGCCCTCGGCTTGGTACCCTAGACATAATTCGGACCTTGGGAAAGACTATTTGGGGAACCCTGCAGTACATGTATCTGACAAATAAATACATTAAATACATTATTATTAATCCAGTATTGATACTTCAGTTTAAGTAAAGAACGTTAGAATACTTATTTTCATGGCTGATGCTTTGCGCTGCATCACAGTATGGGGCCGCGGTCCCGCTGCCAGCCTCATTAGCCTGACTGACGGCGGTGGGAGGCGGCCAGCCCCGGCCCCAGCCAATAGCGGCTGGGCGGCGGCGCTGCCATTTGCGCGGCATCCAGGAAGACATAATTAGAGGGAAATCTGCCTGTCACTGTTAATCTGTTAATCTGAGACTTAGTGGAGGGCTGTGGCCACAACATGCCGACGGAGACACACACGCGCACGTACACACACATACGTACGTACGCACGCACGCACACACACACACACACACGCATGCATGTGCGCACCCACACACACGTTTGTTATCACTATAATTGTGGGGACACATTTTAGGACACCGGTCTTACGAATGGTATTAAAAACAGGTAAGATTATTGGGCATTTTAACCGTGAGCCAACTTTCCGTGCCTAAGATGGAGATGTCAGTTTTTTCCATTTAAGTATACACTTCTGTGTCTGTGTTTTCAGTGTTTTTACTGTGTTTTTCGAGGCACACTGCCGTACGTGTGCTCTGTGTGGGGACCGGATGGGGAACTGATGTTTTGTTTCCGGGTTATTTAGTCTCTTAGCAACTGAGGATCGATCAACGGGTAGACAACGGCAATATTAATACACTTATTAACACTTTGACAGCCGTATAGAAATGCCCATATTAAAACCGATTTATACCGGACATCTGAGCAAGGAGTCTCAGCCGCGCCGTAATTTACCGTACTGGGTCATTAAAAACAAAATAAATGATTTTTATCCAAAAATCGGTGATCGTCTAACCTTCCCTAATCACCGCTCGACCATCGATAGTGCATGGCTCCTCTGACATGAAGCGGAAGTGACGTCAGGTCCTTTCCCTGCTATAGCTTCCCAGCGCCCATCCATTTTCTGTTTAGACGTTAGCGTTAGTATAGCTGGAGTGCTGGGGGCTAAGCTAGCGAAAATGTTCATATCGACTGTAGAGTCACACTAGGATTATTTGAGCTCACATTTACGTGAACGGATCGCGTACGCGAAACGCACGGGGAGAAGATGCGTCGGCCGAAACCGCCACTCTAAGCCAATGCAGATTGAGGAACAGATTTCCGTCTATGACAGAATTTATAGGATAAATAAAATGAAAAATGTGTTAACAGCAGATCCACAAGCTCACAACGGATCACGAATGTTTTTCATCTCTCCACCTCTCTCTCTCTCTCTCTCTCTCTCTCTCTGTCTCTCTCGTCCTCGCTCGCCCTCTAATTGACGATGCCATCCAGTCAGTTAAATGCCAGGTTTTTTTTCTGTTCCCCCCAGCGATGGGTTGGGTTGAGTGACTGGCAGAGAGAGTTGAGTCAGTGAGTGTTTACATGCTTTGTACGCTGCTGTTGACACAGCTTTCAGATCCCTGTTCAGATTGACTGCCTGCATGTCTCTCTCTCTCTCTCTCTCTCTCTCTCTCTCTCTCTCTCTCTCTCTCCCTCTCTCTCTCTCCCTCTCTCTCTCTCCCTGTACTGTTCCCAGCAATCCCAGCTGTCATCCCCCCCTGTGCACGTGGCTTCTCCCCTGCATACGCACAAACACAAACACACCACACACACTCACCACACACACACACACACACACACACACACACACACACACACACACACACACACACACACACACACACGCACAAATGTTTGCATACTCATCTATCCAAAAACGTACTATATGCATGCAAACATGTCCTTGTGTGTACAGTTCACACGTGCACGTGCATTACCCAATGGTAACAGAGGTATTACATTTTTTTTATCATCAATACTGCAATGTAGAAATACTCTGTTACAAGTAGAAGCGTGCACGCACGCGCACATGCATGCACATACTATACACACACGCACATGCACACACACACGCCCGCACGCCTGCACGGCGCACGCACGCACGCACGCACGCACGCACGCACGCACGCACGCACACAGACACACACACACACACACACACACACACACACACACACACACACACACACACACACATACACCAACACGACTAATAAAATTGGGAAAAACTCACCTGACCCCATAACATCTCATTCTCTCGATGTCTAACCTCAGCCCTAAACCCAACCTGAGTCTTTTTCCAATTGTAAACCTTCCTATATATTTTTTAGAACAAACATTTTTCATTGCGAGCACCAGGAAAATGCTCCTCATGATGTCTGTTTCTCACATTCTACTATATCTGTGGGCAGTGGTGGAAAAAAGTACTCACATTCTTTACTTAAGTACCAATACTGCAATGTAGAAATACTCTGCTACAAGTAAAAGTCCAGAATTCAAAATTTACTTGTGTAAAAGTGCAAAAGTTTTGGTATCAAAATGTACTTATAGTCCAAAAGTAGAAAGTATAGTCCAAAAGTAGAAAGTATACTCATTATGCAAAATGTACCCTTTTCACAAGTTTTCTAATGTATGCAAACATTTGAAAATAGCAGATCTACAAGCTCACAATGTGTCACATCACGACGCATTGTGAGCTTGTAGATTGGCTATTTTCAAATGGTAAAAATGTGTAGGGCTGATGTCGTTAATGTAAGTTTTACAATATTATCAATATCTACAAAGTAACTAGTAACTAAGGTTTTCAAATAAATGTAGTGCAGTAAAAGTACAATATCTGGTTCCGAGATGTAGTGGTAGTAAAAGTATTGAGAATCGGAAATACTCAAGTAAAGTACAAATACCTCAAAACTGTACTTAAGTACAGTGCTTAGGTAAAAGCACTTAGTTACTTTATACCACTGTCTGTGGGGACATTTGGTCCTCACACAAGTATATAGTAATAAAGCATGCACACACACACACACACACACACACACACACACACACACACACACACACACACACACACACACACACACACACACACACTCACTCACTCACTCACTCACTCACTCACTCACACACACACACACACACACACACACACACACACACACACACACACACACACACACACACACACACACACACACACACACACACACACACACACACTATATATATTTACATCACTTGTGGGGACATTACAGTACATAGACTTCCATTAATTTTTCCTGTGGCCTTACCCTAACCTCTATCCCTAAACCTAACCCCTAACCCTAACCCTAAACCTAACCCTTAACCCTAACCGTTGTGGGGACCTACTATTTTGTCCCCACACTGTCCGAGGTCCCCTGCAGGTGACTGTGTGAACATGTGTTTAGTCCCCATAAGTATAGCTAGACAAACTCACACACACACACACACACACACACACACACACACACACACACACACACACACACACACACACACACACACACACACACCTGTCTACTGATCGGCAGGCCTCCCGTTTGCCTCATAATTCCGACTGATTTATCCAATCAGCTCCACTCTGGGAGCTGCTAAAGCGCTTGGCTGATATTAAGAGCAGAACACAACGACACAATTAAAAGCTCCTTCAGGTGATTACAGAGCTGGTTTAGCAGCAAACAACCTGACACATCCATGCGTTTAGCGCCTTCCCTCCCGTGTGGTCCGGTCCAGGCCTTACCTGTTCTCCAATCAGTGTGGGAAACAGGCACGTACGTGCACACATACATGAAAGGGGGCTTGAGCCCCTGCCCTTTTATCTGTCTGTAAAAAAAGCCAGCTCAGTGGCCTTGTGGTTAGAGTGTCCGCCCTGAGACTGGGAAGTCAGGGGTTCAATTCCCCGGCCGGGTCATACCAAAGACTATAAAAATGGGACCCAATGCCTCCCTGCTTGGCACTCAGCATCAAGGGTTGGATTGGGGGGTTGATCACCACTAAGGTCCAGGGACTACAGATCACCACTAAGGTCCAGGGACTACAGATGAAAATTAGCCTGTGGCTAACTCTGGCTCATTTACATTGAAGTGAAAACTGACATGTCCATTAATGAGTACTGTCCCTGTCAAATAAACAAACTTTCAACTTTCACAACGCTTCGCAGTGCGACGTGTTGTGAGCTTGGAGGTCTGCTATTTTTTTTACTTAAAAGTAAAAGTAAAAGTTGAAAATGGGTAAAAAAAATCTTTTGAAACTAGCCGATGCGACTCATTGTTGTGAGCTTGTGATCTCCTATTTTCAAATGGCCGAAATAGGCTATACATACTGTATGTAGGCCTACGGCTGAAGTGGTTATTGTATTTTTGTAATAATAATAATCAAATAATTTAATTTAAATCCTGTGAGATGTTGGTGGGGTAGAAGTAAAAGTGTTGAAAATTGTAAATACCGAAGAAAGTAAAAATATGCTTGCGCGCATATTTGTTTGTCTGTGTGTGCGTCTGTCTGTGTGTCTGTCTGTCTGTGTGTCTGTCTGTCTGTCTGTCTGTCTGTCTGTCTGTCTGTGCGTGCGTGCGTGCGTGCGTGCGTGCGTGCGTGCGTGCGTGCGTGCGTGCGTGCGTGCGTGCGTGCGTGCGTGCGTGCGTGCGTGCATGCGTGCGTGCGTGTGCACATGGGTACACATTGAGTACAACAAGGTATTGAGAGCTCAGTCTAATATGAGTTTGAGACAGTGATGGGAGAGGACATTTAGATTAGTGCCCGGACCCTCCGCTGAGTCTCTTCATATCCACCCACCCATCACTCCCCCCCTCCTTGTTGAAGACCCCCCCTCACTCCTGGTGATGACCACCACTGCGCTGTGTGTGTGTGTGTGTGTGTGTGTGTGTGTGTGTGTGTGTGTGTGTGTGTGTGTGTGTGTGTGTGTGTGTGTGTGTGTGTGTGTGTGTGTGTGTGTGTGTGTGTGTGTGTGTGTGTGCGCGCGCGCGCGTGTGCGTGCGTGCGTGCGTGCGCGCGTGTGTGTGTTCTTTTTTTCAAGATTTAGTGTGTGTGTGTGTGCATGCATAGCTGTGCTGTGTACAAGGTGTTTGTGTCTCTGCTTCAAGTCTTAGAGTTTTGCCAATTATGTTCTATAGCAGCCTATGTCGTCACTGTCGGGAAGAAACCTCGTATCTCCAAGTTTCAAATGTGTATGTTCTTTTGTAAAGCAAAGCCCTGCTTCATCATACAAGACCGTCGCACAGAACTAGTGAAAATAGCAGACCTACAAGCGGCGTTGTGTGCTTGTAGATCGGCTATTTTCACTACTTTAATTTTTTTTAGCGGTGGTAAACCGCTCCTATACGTGGCTGTGTGTGTGTGTGTCTGTAGCCTTTTTCCTCAGCGTTTTGCCATAGTAAAATGTGTGTACGTAGCATCATGTTTGTCTAGTGATGTCATATGTCGTATGTCTGTAGCCTTTTGCCGCAGCGTTTTGCCATAGCAAAACGTGTGTGTGTAGCATACCCTGTACATCCTACACTCAAATCCTAGTCTGAAGACGTTAAGCAAGCACGACCACCGCTCACTTCACATTGGGTGTGATTTTTTTTAAATAATAACAAAAAAAGAAAGGTCTTTGGACATACAAGGTTTCCACGGGACAATGAGGATGTGAGGTAGCTCTCAGTGGGTCTATAGGGCGAGGCTGACCCCCAGGGGTGCTGGTGGTCTAGCCTGGTCATCAGTCATCCTATTGGCCCTGCAGTGAGACGGTTCTTCTCCGGTGAGGGTCAGAGAAGGTCCTGCTTCTCGGTGGGCGGTAGAACCTTCAGTCTGCTCAAGGTGATCTTCACCCTGCAGTCTCTTCCTGTCGGGAGGAAACCTCGTATGTCCATATCTCTAGGAAATCAAATAGGAATGCTGAAAATAGCAGATCTACAGAATGATGTGCCGTTTCAAGTCTTCAGGCTTCACTGCTCTTTTCTTGCAAATGCATTTTTTTCCCACAGGTTTCTTTCCCTGTTTTGCCTTTTACATTTGTATGGAGAATGGAGTGTATTTTTGCAGAAACCCGCAAATGGCAAGAAAGAAACCACTCCATTCCCATTGAAAAGCAGAGAAGGGCATACAAATTGCAAACATAGCTGATCTACAAGCTCAATGATTCTGCCAATCCACTGGAAATCTACTAATAGTAGCAGATCAATGGCGCTATACAGGATATGACACGCTATGAGCTTGTTGTAGATCTGCTGCCTTTGCTACATTTGAATGTGAACCCCAAAAAGTAACAGACTTTTTAGATAGGAGTCAATATCTATCTGGCTCTTAGCTCCTCATCGACTTTACAGCATTCTGTGTATGTGTGGGTCGTCTGACTTTGTCTACATGTACGTACGTGTGTGTGTGTGTGTGTGTGTGTGTGTGTGTGTGTGTGTGTGTGTGTGTGTGTGTGTGTGTGTGTGTGTGTGTGTGTGTGTGTGTGTGTGTGTGTGTGTGTGTCCCCGACTAAGGATTTGTATAGTCGACTATGATTTTAGTCATTGTGTTGATAGTCGAATATTAGTCGACTATGTTTTTTTTTTTTTTTTTTTTTTTCGTTTTTTTCTTTCTTTTACAATGGCGTATAAACAACAGAGGTGAAACACTCATTTAAATAACATGTCTTCTTGACTTTTGTTTTAATAGATAACTCATTCATTATTTAAGCCAAGGTTTATTATCATGGCCTTATAAGAATAGTAATAAATACAGCAATAACAACAACGAAATAATATCTCTAAAATAAATAAAGTAACTAAATAATATAAGGCGAATTAAATAACAAAATACTGAAATAAGTAGGCCTAGCAGGTGTACATTGTATTCACTTAGAAGCTAAAGCCCCAAACTCCGATGTCTGTGTGTAACAGCCTTTGTGCGTGCCTTGCACATGTGTGTAGCGATGCCTCCCAGACAGATGTACCCTCTGTCTGTCCGTGGATCACTGGAGACAGAGAACAGAGCGGGTTAGAGCCAGCGTTGCCATGTCTGCTTAGTATAAGCCACTTTGGGCTTGTTTTCTGTGAGGTCGCTTGTAAACGTGTGTGGTTGCGGCTTGTTTTTTTGTTTTTGGGCTTGTTATTTTCAACGAGCCTCTAGTCACTTCTTTTCAGAGACCCATGGTTGCTTATTTCTCTTGCAAAATCTGGCAACACTGGTTAGAGGCAGCAGGAGACGTAGACTCTAACAGTCATAGATGTAGACGTAGACGTAGCCTCTAACAGTTATATTTATAGCATATCGTCGTTGCCGGGTGGAAACCTTGTATGTCCAAAACCGTTCGTTTTGTATTCATCATCTATAAAATGTACTAAACTAGTGAAAACAGCAGATCTACAAGCACACGTGTTTGCTTGTAGATCGGCTATTTTCACTAGTTTTGTGCGACAGTCTTGTATGATGAAGCGGGGCTTTGCTTTACCAAAAGACGTACACATTTGAAACTTGGAGATACGAGGTTTCTGCCCGACAGTGACGATATTTTAGTGATTATGTTGCGAGGGAAAACGTTGAGATAATAACCATTTTGGTTAGAACTGACTGAAAATAACTTTGTACTTCGAGTTTAAAATTACACTAAATATTTTTTTAAATGTCCAAATGAATTCCAAATATTATCAAATTGTCGCGCTGGCACCCCTGAACTGCCGTCGCGGCACCACAGGGTGCCCCATCGTCACCCACTTTGAAAACCCCTGATTTAAACCATCTCATCTATTCACTGTATCTATCCATCTCTCTGTCCATTTATCCATCTATTTTACTGCATTTATGTATGTATTTATTGGGGGAGGGGGGCTTTTCTGTGACCCAGACGGATCAAAGAGCGACGCCACAGATTGAGCTGTCAAACGACAGCTGGGCTCCGGAGGCAAACATCTCGCTCGCCCTTTATTTTTTAAAGACGATCGCCGACGCCGCTGCTAGCTAGACCCCGAAGCTGAAACGAGAGAGGGAGAGAGAGAGAGGGAGAGAGAGAGAGAGAGAGAGAGAGAGAGAGAGAGAGAGAGAGAGAGAGAGAGAGAGAGAGAGAGAGAGAGAGAGAGAGAGAGAGAGAGAGAGAGGAAGATGTCATTGTCTTTCCAAACCAAAGAGACAGACGAAGAAGAAAGGGGCGACCAAACGTATAATACGGCGCTGTATCGCGGAGCAAGCGGCGGCGGCGGCGTCCATGATGGAATGAATTATGAATGTTGCGTGTGGTGTGGTGTGAGGGAGGGATTATAGGAAACAATGGACTCCCAGTCGCCGTGGACCCTCCTCTCCCTCACCGTGGACCCTCCTCTCCCTCACCGTGGACCCTCCTCTTCCTCAGCCATGCCCCATAATTAGCACTCTCAACAGCACTGTATGATCTCTGTTAATGTGATTTCTGCTGCTTATGTAATGTGTGCATGCGCCTCGTACGCACACACACACACACACACACACACACACACACACACACACACACACACACACACACACACACACACACACACTCAGACACTATACGTGCCCCCATGCAGAGGGCTGTTGCACCCTATTGCGTGAAGCAAATAGAGTTAGTGAGTCACAAAGCATTGTTTACTGTATAGAACTATAATGCAATTAGAGCCACTGGAAACGTTTGCGTAACGTAACGTAACGTAACGTAACGTAACGTAACGTAGCGTAGCGGCAGGGGCCGGCGGCTGACGCGCACAAGGTTATACCGCCACGAAATAGCAGATCTCTACAAGCTCATAGCGTGGCACGAAGTGACGCGCTATGAGCTTGTAGAACTGCTATTTTTGAATGGCCAAAGTATCAAATATGCGATGCTGTGTTGACTTATTTTGCTGCTGACCTCCTTGGTACCCCTCCAAGGACCCCTGCATGGGGGTCCCCTGACCTCACTCTGAGAACCAATAACTTTTGCGTCCGTTCGTGGCGCGCTTTCTTGGGGGTGTTTATCCTTTTAGTTGAACTGTAGCGTCATGAAACTGTACTTTTCCTATGCAAACTTCTAATTAAGTCTTCAATCAATCAATCAATCAATCAATCAAACCAGTACTGTCAGTGTTGCTGACGTCTCACCAGTGGCGTCAGTTCAGCAAAAGCTGGGTATGGCAAATATGTGAGTCCTCATGGAAAATAGGCATTACATTTTGGATAACACGGTTCTATTGTGAAAATAGCAGATCTACATGCTCACAAACGCCTCGCAGCACGAGGCATTGTGAGCATGTAGATCTGCTATTTTCACAATGTCTGAAAACAATGTCAGTTTTTTACACAAGTTTCTACGGTTTTCTTGGGCTGGATATGGCAGCCTGGAATGGTTTTTCAAGTGCAGCTAAACTTATCATGTTAGTAAACGTGCCACAATTAACAATAATCCATTGCACCCTGTGCAGCTGACCTGCGGAACCTGGAAATATACCATTTTGTCAGGATGGGGAGAATACAAGTGTGGAGGAATACAATTATAATACCTTGTTAAAGAGACATTTTGTAAAATTTTGCATTAGTAGTTATTTTACTGTAATTTAACAACATAATAACCAGCGCAGATAGACAAAGAAACATTCATGGATTTATATTTAAAAGTAACTTTTATTTTCCCCCTGGACCCAGGGTTATGGCAGCTGCATACCCCTGCCATACCTAATTGACGCCCCTGCGTCTCACGCACATCGCTTAACGCCTCCTACACTACTGGAGTTGGCAGATCATTGATACGCATCCATCCGGCTCGTTCCTCTGTTAAATCACCCTGGTGTGACACACCAGCTTTTGTAAACGTTGTAGGGTTGTTTTTGAGCGGTGGTCACACCGTCTCCATAGCGTGGCCGTGTGTGTAGGTATGTTTGTTTGTTAGTTTGTTTGTATGTATGTGGGTGGGTCTGTATGTAGCCTCAAGCCTGTGTAGTACCTTTTCTGACCACACATGTTAAGGGAGGGGCGCTGTTGTCCAGGCCACACACACACACACACACACACACACACACACACACACACACACACACACACACACACACGGGGGGGGGGGGGGGGGAGAGAACCACCGCTCAGTTCACACGGGTGTGATTTTAATCGATGCGTAAAGGCTTGGGGTGGCACCGTGGTACCGTCGCGTGGCGTGACCGATGCGACACTGCTTACCGTCATCGCGGCAGAGCTGACCCTCCACCATGTCTGAGCAATTCCATACGTTTGCGGGATAAAATAACATCTCCCGGTCAGTCAGTCAGTCGTGTCTTGTCTTGTCGTTGGCAGTCTGTAACGTCACAGTTTTCCTCGTGGGGATAAGATAATATTTGTTTTTTCAGTTGTGGCACGACGGGGGACAAAAAATACATTAATGTAACGCGTAAATAGTAAAGCAGAAATAAAATCTCTTTTCTTTGGGGGGGAGGGGGTTTTCCCTGTCGACATAATTGCGCTGTCTATTTGTATAATAGATACAATTCACACGGGCTAATTAGCATCCACACTCTGATATACACAGAGACGGACAGAGGGAGAGAGAGAGAGAGAGAGGGAGGGGGAGAGAGAGAGAGAGGAGAGAGAGAGAGAGAGAGAGAGAGAGAGAGAGAGGAGAGAGAGAGAGAGAGAGAGAGAGAGAGGAGAGAGAGAGAGAGAGGAGAGAGAGAGAGAGAGAGGGGGTGGAGGGTAGATAATTAGACAGAATTAAGCCATCTCCTTTTAATCCAACCCCCTGAAAAGAGAGACAGAGAGAAAGAAAGAGGCCGGGAGAGGTCTCTCCAGGGACGTGCTGGGCCCCTGATTCAGCCTGGGAAAAAGAGTTGTAGAGGCCCTCATTGCGCGCCTATAGAGAGAGATCTCTCTCTATAGCGCTGCTGCTACTCAAAGATTTGACAAGCCAGTGGGCCAATTACATGAGTTATATTTCGTCATTGTCGAGTGGAAACCTTGTAATGTCCAAAACCATTTTAAAAGTGATTTAAACGAGTGAAAAACAGCCGATCTACAAGCACACAACGCCTCGCGGTGCGAGGCGTTTGTGTGCTTCTAGATCTGCTGTTTTCACTACTTTTGTGCGACGGCCCTTGTATGATGAAGCAGGGCTTTGCGAAAAAATGTACAAATTTGACACTTGGAGATACAAGGTTCTGCCCGACAGTGACGATTTACTTTGTTGGCTGCCCAGCCCCCAAAATGGAATGAAGGCCGACATTTTATTTTAATTTTTTTCCTAATGGCCGGCCTGGGAATGAACCGGGTCGTTCGGGGAGTTTGTCCCACTTTTCCCCAATGGCCAGCACGTCCCTGGGTCTCTCTGGGTGTGTGGTAAAGTAACGAAGTAGTAGATTTACTTAAGGTACTGTACTCAAGTAGAGTTTTGAAGGTGTCTCTACTTTACTTGAGTTATTTCCAGTTTTTCAGTACTTTTTTTACTTCTACACCACTACATCTCGGATCCAAATATTGGACTTTTACTCCACTACAATCATTTGACTTTAAGTCATCACTTATAGTTACTGGTTACTTTGCAGGTGTAAATTATAATATTATAAAACATACATAAACCACCTTTACCAGCCCTATTTTATACCTCGGATATTTGAAAATAGCCGAATCTACAAGCTCACAACGCGTCGCATCGCGGCGTGTTGTGAACTTGTAGATCGGCATTTCGTACTTTTACTTTTGGTACTTTAGGTACAATTTGATACCAATACTTTTGTACTTTTACTCAAGTGCATGCTTACTTTGGTACTTTTACTTGTAACAGACTATTTCTATATTTCAGTATTGATACTTTTACTTAAGTAAAGAAGAATATGAGTACTTTTTTTCCCACCACTGGTCTCTCGTTCGTGTAGTGTGTGTGAATATGTGAATGTGTGGGAAACCTGTGTGTGTGTGTGTGTGTGTGTGTGTGTGTGTGTGTGTGTGTGTGTGTGTGTGTGTGTGTGTGGTGTGTGGTGTGTGTGTGTGTGTGTGTGTGTGTGTGTGTGTGTGCGCGTGCGTTGCACGTGGCGTGTGTGTGTGTGTGTGTGT
>NC_137832.1:62701437-62717305 GCF_963921795.1 Nannobrachium achirus | reverse complement strand
ATTTAAGTGCACGGGTGGGGGTGTAGGGGTTGATCAGGTTTTGGAGGTATGGAGGAGCCATACCTTTGGCTGCTTTGAAGGTCAGCATCAGAGTTTTGTATTCCGTGCGGGAGAGACATGTGAGAACATGGGAGAGGAGAGGAGGCATCACATTCGTGGGGATGGGATGGGTGAACGATATAACAGAACATGTACCATTGTTCCCTATTGAGCTTGGCACATTTCCTGGGGCAAGCTGCCCAGATCTCACGCATGTCACACATGTCTTCTTATTTTTTCCACTCTCATTTGAAACTACATTGTAATGCACATCATGCCATGGGGTGATCACTGCTTGCCTCCTGTGAATTGTTTTGTTTTTATTTTTGTTTATTTTCTGTTTATTTCGTTGCCGAGTGAGGTCAGCAGACAAAGTGACGTGAGTGAGATGAAAAAAAACCTGCGTTAAATGTGCCAATCTCAACAGGAAACAACGGCATGATGTAAAAAAAAAAATCATATATCATTGCCACGATCAGTGGACACACTACTCGTCGCACAAAATATACAGTATGTTATCTGTTGGATGTACAGACAGACAGACAGAGATATCAATCTCCTCTCCTCTCCTCTCCTCTCCTCTCCTCTCCTCTCCTCTCCTCTCCTATTTAGTCTCCAAGTAGAAAACACTTTAATTTAATCTGTTTGACTCCAAGGTTAGAGTTACTTTACTAGACAAGGTTGAACCCATGGCCACTTTTATCAATTACCCCCCCCCCCCCCCTCTTTCTCTCTCTCTCTCTCTCTCTCTCTCTCTCTCTGTCCTCTCTCTCTCTCTGTCTCTCTCTCAACCACCTCCCCCTTCCCTGACCTTGGATTATCTCAGCATTTATTCATTTTTTTTGTATATCCAACAGCGTAAAATAGAGAGTTGGACTGGCAATGTTATGTGTGTGGGTGTGTGCGGTGTGTGCGTGTGTGTGTGTGTGTGCGAGCACGATTATGTACATTTCAAAGAATCAAAGGAGACAATATTGTGTGCGTGTGCGTGTGCCTGTGTGTATGTGTGTGTGTGTGTGTGTGTGTGTGCGAGAGGCGAAGGCTTTTTGTCTCGCTGTCAGTGTGTGAGTGTATTTACATTGTCTTTGTGTGTGTGTGTGTGTGTGTGTGTGTGTGCGCGCGCGTGCGTGCGTGTCTGTGCTCATGCTTATATGTGTTTTTTTACGATTAGTTTTTTGGGCTTTTTATGCCTTTATTTGGAGGATAGTAGACTGACATTGAAATGGGGAGAGAGATGGGGAATGACACGTGGCAAAGGTCGTCCAGATCGGGAATCGAACCGGCGACACCAGCATCATAGCCTAGTATGTGGTATGCGCCTGCATGGACCGCTAGGCCCAGGCGCATTTCTATCCCTTTTAAGGTATACTGTATGCACCCGTATGTGCTGACGTTTGATGTCTATCCTTTGTGCGTGTCTGCGTGTGTGTGTGTGTGTTTGTGTTTGTGTGCACGCACACACACACACACACACACACACACACACACACACACACACACACACACACACACACGCACAAGGATGTGCGCGAGCGTAGGTGGCATCGCCGGGGCGTGAGCAGCAGCAGCGCAGCTGAGCGGGCACTTGACTGGCGCCGCGGCACTTAGCTATAGCGAGCGCTAGCTGCTGGCTGCATGGCTCTGGCGGGCGGCCAGGCCCCGAACCCGGGCACGCTGGGAGGGGTTTTGTATGCGTGCGTGTCGGCGGGCGAGGGCGGCACCAGATGTCTTTCCATGTGCCCACATCCTGGTGACACTTGGAGCGCGGGCAGGGGTGTCGCACCCAAATTCTGGGCCCCGGGTGCAAGGATTCACTGCGGGGCCCCTGTGCTTTAACTATTGAAAAATAGCAGATATACAAGCTCACAGCGCGGCACCGAGTGCCGCGCTGCGAGCTTGTAGATCTGCTATTTTTGAAAAATCACGAACATCTTTGAATATTTCAAAATCCTTCTAAGGTTTTTTGAAAAATCTATGTTTCGATGTCAGTGGAGCTCAAACCTTTTCATGTGAAGGACCCCCAAAATGATATGTATTTGGCCACGGACCCCGATCTCAAAATATTTAGTTCCAGGGACCCCCAGAAGCAAAATTTGAGTTAGAAATGTTCGCTTAAAAATATATATATATTCAAAGATGTTCACACATTTTCACAACTTTTCAAAAATAGCAGATCTACAAGCTCGCAGCGCGGCACTCGGTGCCGCGCTGTGAGCTTGTATATCTGCTATTTTTCAATAGATAAAGTTATTAGGGCCCCTCCACCTTGGGCCCCAGTAACTCAGTCCCACTTTCCTACCCCTTGTGACGCCCCTGGTCGCATCCAAATTCTGGGCCCTGGGTACAAGGATTCACTCACATGTTGTGTTTTAACTATTGAAAAATAGCAGATCTGCTATTTTTGAAAAATCTTGAAAATGTGTGCGGAGTCTGAATATTTTCTTTTATTTTGAAAAACCTATGTTTCTATGTCAGTGGTGCTCAAACCTTTTCATGTGAAATGATATGTATTTGGCCACGGAACCCCATCTCAAAATATTTAGTTCCAGGGACCCCCCCCAGAATCAAAATTTTAGTTACAAATGTTTGCTTATGAAACAAATATTCAAAGATTTGCACACATTTTCACGACTTCAATAATAGCAGATCTACAAGCTGTGAGCTTGTATATCTGCTATTTTTCAATAGATAAAGTATATAAAATAACTAAGGCCCCCCTCCACCTTGGGCCCTAGTAACTCAGTCCCACTTTCCCCCCCCCCCCTTGTGACGCCCCTGCTTGGAGCGCGGGCAGAAACGGGGCACAAAGGAGAGATGAAGAGAGGACACGGGGTAAAAAAGAAAAAGAGGGAAATTTAATTAAGATGAAACGGCAGCTTTGGCTTGGATTGTTTGTCCTTCTCTTTTTTGGAACAAATACACGTGAAACAAGTGACTCTTTTGTGGCGGAGAGAGTCGCAGCCCCAGCCTGAAGCCTCAAAAGTCTAGTATCTGCCCTTGTGCCATAGGGATGTCCCTTTGGAGTAATAGTTAAGATATTGGACTTTCACGTGGAAGACCCGGGTTCGAAGCTGGTTGGGGAGGTTCGGATCACCTCCGTTACATTGGTGCCGTGACCCGGATCCAGGCTTCCCCGTAGGAGGAGGTCAAAGGGCACCCCCCTTTGACCTTGAGGTTCGGATCACCTCCGTTACACTTGCACACCTACAAAAGCGACAGGTGCGTCGAGGAGAGACCAAACAATGGTCCGGTAAACAGAATAAGAAAAAAACTCCGCCTTCAAATGCAAAAAAAAAAAAGTTTCAATGGGGAATCACAACGTTTCGGTCGTATGCATTGGTGGAAAAGTACTCGTATTCCTTACTTAAAGGGGAAGACCACCCATTTTCAATATTGAACTGTGTCATTAATATACCTTAGAGGAGTTGTGTGGAAAAAAAAGTTCCCCCCCTTCTGTGTTGCCTAGAACTGGAGGATTGATTTGGGGGTTTAGTTTACTTTACTTTATTTCAGTAATTCCTGTGGCATCATACAATTTTTTTTTAGTAATGAATACAAAGAAAATGTACTCCACAAATAAAGCCACATGTGGCGGGTTTGTATTGTAAAGTACAACTTGATGACATCACACCGTTGTACTTTACAATACAAACCCCAAAATCAATCCTCCAGTTCTAGGCAACACAGAAGAGGGGGATCTTTTTTTTATTTCCACACAACTCCTCTAAGTTATATTAATTACATATTTCAATATTGAAAATGGGTGGTCTTCCCCTTTAAGTCAAAGTATCAATACCGCAATATAAAAAAACTCTGTTACAAGTAAAAGTTTGGAATTCAAAATGTACTTGAGTAAAAGTACACAAGTATTGGCATGAAAATCTACTCAAAGTACCAAAAGTAAAAGTACTCATTATGCTGAATGTCCCATTTCAAGTTTTCAATGAAAATCATTTGAAAATATCTGATCTACAAGCTCACAATGCTGTTTGTCTTTTAGTTTGCTTTTTAAATAGAAATTACAAGTAACACGCCAATGGCGAGTGGTGACCGCTAGCACAGCAGACATTGACTCGGCGTTCTCATACTAAATGTGTCCCAGCGCAGCTGACGGCTAGTCATTGCATTTTTTCTCATTTTAATTTTTTCATTTCATTTGAAAGGGATCATAGCTACAAAATGATATATTGGGTGTGGAGATTGACCCAATAGTTTTGAAGATATGGCTTATAGAATGATGCCATGCTGAAATACTACTTTTGAGATATTCAAGTTCTAAATAAATGTCTAACCTGCAAATGACCTGGCGATCTCTCACATTAATTAAAAAAGTCTTATTTACATGCAGAGTTAAGCTCTGGTGTTTAAGTGAAATGTAGCCTAGATATTTTGAGATGCATTTGTGGCTTTTTTCATTTTAGAAAAAAAAAAAAAAAAAAAAAAGTCATAATAGCAGTAGTGAAAAACCCTGCCTTCCGAAATGACTGCCCCTCAGTCATGCTGAGTCACAAATGCTTCCTGACGGCCGCAATCATCGTTTTCTTTTTTTTTTGTATTATCTTTATATCAGTTTGCTTTTCAAGTATGGTTAAACTCGCATCGTAACCTAACTTGTGTCTGCTGTAACTCAAAGGAGCTATAGTCAACTTTTTCTTGAAAAACGGACGCTAAAATAAAAATAATGTCGAAAATATGATATAAAAAGATTAACCCTGCAAGACCCGAATTAATTTCTACTGGCCAAAGAAATTTAAAAAATAAATCAGATGGTGTTGTAGGAGTCCTAATCACAGGAAAATGTAATTTTAAATTTATATTTTAAAATTATAGCCATAAATCATAAATCTGTATAATGTGTTTTTATTCAAAAATGACCACAAAACGCGTAAAATAATGACAAAATAATCATTTTGGCCGTTGTCAGGCTGAGTCTTTTATACGGATTGATAAGGGATGTAAACAAAGTCAGCCTGACAACGGCCAAAATGACTATTTTATCGTTATTTTACGCTTTTTGTGGTCATTTTTTAATAGAAACATATGAAGCTTAATCTTTTTTATAAAATATTTTCGAAACATTATTTCAATTTTAGCGTCCGTTTTTCAAGAAAAAGTTGACTATAGCTCCTTTAACTGTGGCTGCTGTATGTACTTTACAACTTTACTGCCGTATATCGTCACTGTCGGGCAGAAACCTCGTATCTCCAAGTTTGAAGTCTGTACGTTTTTTCACCAAGTAAAGCCCTGCTTCATCAGACAAGGCTGTTGCACAAAAGTAGTGAAAACAGACGATCTACAAGCACACAACGCCTCGCGGTGCGAGGCGTTGTGTGCTTGTAGATCTGCTGTTTTCACTAGTTTAGTTCATTTTTAAAATTATAAATACAAAACGAACAGTGTTGGACTTACAAGGTTTCCACTCGACAACGACGATATACTTTACAACTTCCTCACTCTTAATTTAACTCTGGAAGTTTGAAAAGTGTGTGCGTGTGTGCGTATGTATGTGCGTGCGTGCGTATGTATGTGCGTGCGTATGTATGTGCGTATGTATGTGCGTATGCGCGCGCGAGCAGGTTTCAGGACAGGAGGAGACACGGTGATACCGATGAGAGGGCTGGCGGGGGGGGCGGGACATAATTTGATTAAACAGGTTGGCAGAAGGAGGAAGCGGAGGGGGTGGGGGGAGACGCAGATGCCAACTCCTCCTGGCCCGGACCCCACCTCCTAGAGGAGAGGAGGAGAGGAGAGGAGTGGAGAGGAGAGGAGAGGAGAGGAGAGGAGAGGAGAGGAGAGGAGAGGAGAGGAGAGGAGAGGAGAGGAGAGGAGAGTGAAAGGTGGTGCGTGGGTTGGAAGGGTGGAGGTGGAAGTAGAGGTGTGGTTGCACACCGTAAACACGGTGCCATGAATATACACTGCAAAAAATGTGAGTGTTAATTACAGTGTGTGAGTGTAAAAAAAACGTTGTTGCATTATTGCGTTCCCCCTCTTTGGTCTACAGCAGGGGTGGGCAACTTTGATGATGGCGAGGGCCACTATATTTCCACCTTCGTTCCAGAGGGCCACAATGCATATTGCTACGTCCTACTTTGACATACAAAAGGGGGTTTATTATAATCACATCACACAAAAAAAAGTCATTTTGGGGTTGAACTGCTCCTTTAAACACTCAATACTTTGCCGAAAATTGCCTATAGCTGATCTACAAGCTCAATTCCGGGCTAATGTGTCCCTCGGAATAGGGATTCTATAGGGTTCAAGGGGTCAATGTGAAAAAAATCCTATCACACAAGAAAGATTTGGCGACCCTCCCTGTAATAACTCTGAGGACCCCCTGTGGGTCACAGACCCCCTGTTGAAGACCTCAGTCTTAAATATCATCATCATCATCATCATCAACATCATCATCATCATCATCAATATCCTCTGTTTATCCCGTCATCTCTCCTCTTAGTGGCTCTAAATCGTTGGAAACCTTGTATGTCCAAAACCGTTTGTTTTGTATTTATCATTTGAAAAAAACGCTTTAAACTAGTGAAAATAGCTACAAGCACACAACGCCTCGCATCGCGAGGCGTTGTGTGCTTGCAGATCTGCTATTTTCACTAGTTTTGTGTGATGAAGCAGGGTTTACGTTACAAAAAAAAAACATACACATTTGAAACTTGGAGATACAAGGTTTCTGCCCGACAGTGACAGATATGATGTCTATTGGATGTTATAGATTCGGGTGGAAGGCCAGCCCATGAACCCGTTGATTTACCGTGGCTTCATCACCAATGAATCATTCTAGCATGTTAGCACGTCAGCTTAGAAATCTGTTCTTTTTTTACACAAAGGTACATGACTTACAGTATGTGTAGGTCTGGAGGCTGTGTGTGGTGTAGTGTCAGGTCCGCGGTGCTCCTATACTGCATGCGCGTGGGCACAAGAAGGTCCGTGCTCCTATACTGCATGCGCGTGGGCACAAGAAGGTCCGTGCTCCTATACTGCATGCGCGTGGGCACAAGAAGGTCCGTGCTCCTATACTGCATGCGCGTGGGCACAAGAAGGTCCGTGCTCCTATACTGCATGCGCGTGGGCACAAGAAGGTCCGTGCTCCTATACTGCATGCGTGTGGGCACAAGAAACCAGCAATGGTGCGTCGTACACGCATTGAGGCTTTCAGCACTTGGGATGTCATTATATTTTGAGTTGCTGTTGTTAGTCCAAGATGCAAACATTGTCGTCCGTCGTAAGCCCAATCTCTTCTCTGCATGACAATGGCGATCTACAAGCTCAACAACATCGCGTCACGAAGCTTGTACATATAGGCCCGTCTATTTTCGTTTCGAATGTTCGCCCGTTATTATTATGACATGCAACCAGAATGTGGACGCTTGCATCGGGCACATGTGTGGGTCTAACAGTGAAGGTTTGACTGGGTAGCAGCGAGCGGTGTAAGCTAACAATGCAGTTTGAGCATCAACACTCTGTCTCCACATTAAGCAGACAAAACAGCACCAGACCGCATGCAGCGCCCGGTCTGGAGAAGCAGAACCATGACATATCGTCAGGGGCGTCACAAGGGGCTGGGGGGAAGTGGGACTGAGTTACTAGGGCCCAAAGTGGAGGGGGCCTTAATAGCAGATATTAAGCAGGCCTTAATAGTAGATCTGCAAGCTTGTAGATCTGCCATTTTTGAAAAGTTGTGAAAATGTGTTCAAATGTTTGATTATTGTGTACTTATACCATGTAACTTTTTTTATAAAACAAATCTTAAAATTGTCCTAACTGTTAAATCGCTAAAGTTTTAGAACCCCCACTCCGTTATTTTCAGCTTCTAAAGCCTTCTCTTTATATGTTTTCTATGATCCCTACCGGGGACCGGTTTTCGCGGAAAAATTGCGTCATCACACTACCGGCCAATCACAGCGAGGGTTATACACTGCCGGCCAATCACAGCGCATCTTGAAGTGGGGTCGCTATGGCGGCCATATTTGTAGTCGCCCGTGTGTCTCTTTACTCAAAAGGTAATCTCGCCTACCAGGCAGGGTGAAGTAGTCTGTTTCTCCGGAATGCCTGAACGCACAGGAACCAGGGACCCCTCTAAAGATAGCTCTCGGCGTTGTGGAGGCAGACGCGGGGGTGTGAAGGTACGAAAAACATCCGAAAGACGCGGACGCGACCGCGGTTTGCTATAGGGCTACTGACCACTAGTTGAGCATCTTACACAGTATAGCTTTAAGCGAATGTTTGTAATTCAAACTTTGCTTCCGGGGGGTCCCTGGAACTAAATGTTTTGAGATGGGGGTCCGTGGCCAAGTACGTATCATTTTGGGGGTCCTTCACATAAAAAGGTTTGAGCACCACTGACATAGAAACATCGGTTTTTCAAAAAACCATAGAAGGATTTGAAATTTTCAAAGACTTGCACAAATTTTCACGATTTTTCAGGCGACTCAGTGCCACGAAACCTCTTATCTCCATCCTCCTAAACTTTAGTTTTTTCGTAATTAAACGCCCCTGCGTGATCACGCTGCAACGTCACACGACATCATCAAAAGTAGCAGATCCGACCTGCTCCAGACGTGACGCGAAGCGACGCTTTTTGCGCATGTAGATCGGCCGTTTTTGAATTTGAATCCAGAAAAGTATAGCGGTTTTGGACGTATGAGGTTTGTGCCCGACCAAGACGATATATATACAGTACACACTGACACATGCATGCACAACACCTGTGATTTGAACATAATGTGTACACACACACACACACACACACGCACACACACACACACGCACACACACACACACACACACACACACACACACACACACACACACACACACACACACACACACACACACACACACACACACACACACACACACACACAGAGAGAGAGCCTCATTGGCATGCAGTAGGCTGGGGCTAGCATAGCGTCTAGCATCAGCTCTCACAATAATTATTTTAAATTGCTACGAGGAACACACACAGGTCCTAGTGGGATATATTACCTCTACTCCACACACACACACACACACACACACACACACACACACACACACACACACACACACACACACACACACACACACACACGCGCGCGCGCGCGCGCACACACACACACACACACACACACACACACACACACACACACACACACACACGCGCACACACGCGCACACACACGCTCGTGTGCATGCGTGCGTGTTTGCCTGTGCGCGCACAAGCGCACCCTTAGCTCATGGCTGTTCCGTTTTTCTTGTCAACGCAACATACATGTTATATAAAAGAAAGATGAGCATTAATTTTTAACGTGCGTCGAGAGGCAAGGTCATGATATGATAGCTGTGGTGTACTGTATGCTTACTGTAGGTACAGTAGAGCCTATGTGTACAGTACATGTTATATACGGTGTCTATATGTATACGTATGAAATGTATACAATAAACAAGCCGCCGAACGGTGAAAAATAGATCGCCAAGAAGCCTTGTTACAATAGAGAAGTAAGCATAACTGGGAATGCCCATATTTGTTAATGCCCATATATGAGCATGTTCTGACATCACATTGTTGACTATCATGCAGGAATCCCCATATATGGGTAACTGGTCCAATACGTATATCACAGGCCAGATGGCCAAGAATTGGCGCAACCTCACGAGGTCGCATGTCGCCCTGAGGCGTCTTACTAGTATGAAAACCTGCAGATCATGTCTGTCTGTCTGTCCGTCCGTCCGTGCGTCACGCCTCATGTCGTGCTCCATATATGGCCAAGATCCCTGATGTCATCAGTATTAAGACCATATATGGACAAGACATACAGTATTGTGTCAGTCTCATAATAACGTGGTTGTGTGTGGTTGTTGCGACCAGTGTTGTTTTTGACAACAAATTTCGATTTAGTTATAGTCATAGTCTTTTGAATAAAATGTCATTTAGTTTTAGTCATAATTTAGTCACCTGAAACGTTTTAGTTTTAGTCTAGTTTTAGTTGACTAAATATCATAAGATTTTAGGCGACTAAATTTAGTCAACTAAAATGTATTTTGTCAGGCCTTGATGGCATCGTAATGACTGATATTACACTTGGTTTTGTGCTGAAAATAGCCGATCTACAAGCTCACAACGCGTCGCAGTGCCATGCTTTGTTGTTAGCTTGTAGATCTGCTATTTTCAGCACGCAACACCTGAGAGCAACCAAACATAAAATGACTCTCCTCTCCACTAGTCGCTCCCTAACATTTTAGTCTAGTTTTTATTTTGTTGACGAAATTGTCAATATATTTAGTCTTAGTTTTAGTCATCAAAGCTTACTTTTTATTTCGTTTTTATTTCGTTTTCGTCAGTGAAAAAAACGCAGTCGACAACATTTTTTGTCATAGTTTCAGTCGACGAAATCAACACTGGTTGCGACGCGAGTCACACTTGGAAAGGAATTCCGTCCTTGTCCCCGACAGCAACGATGAATGCACGCGCACGCACGCACGCACGCACGCACGCACGCACGCACGCACGCACGCACGCACGCACGCACAGAGTATATCATCGTTGTCGGGTGGAAACCTTGTATGTCCAAAACCGCTTGTTTTGTATTTGTCATTTTTAACGTGATTTAAACTAGTGAAAAGTAGTAGTTTTCACTACTTTAGTGCGACGACGGCCTCGTGTGATGAAGCAGTGCTTTACTTAGCGAAAAAGATGTACTAATGTGAAACTTGGAGATACGAGGTTTCTGCCCGACAGTGACGATATATAAATACACACAGGTACAGTATGTACAGTACGTACACAAAGCCTGTGTGACACGGTGTGGACACGGTAGAGTATTTTATGACTCATTAGTTCCATGTACTTGTCACTACACTACTCTCCTCTCAGCCATGCTCTACTGTACCAACATACTGTACACACACGCACGCACGCACGCACGCACGCACGCACGCACGCACGCACGCACGCACGCACGCACGCACGCACGCACGCACACACACACACACACACACACACACACACACACACACACACTGACAGTAGCACATGTGCATATCTGTGTCCACGTCCAGAATCTGACATCCTGTGTGTGCATTTGTGTGTGTGCGTGTGTGTGTGTGTGTGTGTGTGTGTGTGCGCGTGTGCATGTGCGTGCGGACGTATGTGTATGCGTGCACGTGTGTGCGTGTGTGTTATCTCGTCTTCTGCACTTGACCTATATAGCTTCGATCGGTCATTGATTGGACGCCAATTGAAGGAAAGATCGTTCAAACGGTGTGCATATATTATTGTCTGCTATTTTCCATGTGACCAAGTATAAAATATGCTCTTAAGCATCGAATTGACGATTGACGGTAGAGCAGTGGCGTCAGTTCAGAAAAAGCAAAGGTATGGCAACATGACTGGTGTCGCGCGCGTGCAAGACACCAGTCATGTTGCCATATCTTAGCGACAGGCATGATACATTTATTTTAAGAAGTACATTCTATTTTCCCCCCGTCTCTAAGGTTTCTTGGGCTGATATGGCAGCCTGGAATGCTTGTTCAAGTGCAGCTAAACTTGGCATGTTAGTAAACGTGCAACAGTTGTTAAAGTGACCATTTTGTAGTTATATGTAGTTATTTTAATGTGATTTAACACCATAATAACCAGAACAGATAGACAAAGAGACATTCATGGATTTATATTTAAAAGTAACTTTTATTTTCTCCCCCGGACCCAGGGTATGGCAGCTGCATACCCCTGCCATACCCAATTGACGCCCCTGCGGTAGAGATGTCATGTGTCCTAAAAAAATTCAAACGGAATTCAAATTCAAAAACATCAAAAAAAGTAGCAGATCTGCAAGCGTTTCAAGCTGGCGGATCTGCTACTTTTGATGCTTTTGTGTGACGTATGTATCAGTGGTTCTGTGTGACGTATGTATCAGTGGTTCTGTGTGACGTATGTATCAGTGGTTCTGTGTGACGTATGTATCAGTGGTTCTGTGTGACGTATGTATCAGTGGTTCTGTGTGACGTATGTATCAGTGGTTCCCACACCTTTCAGGTCGTGATCCAAAAGAGAAATGAGAGGTTTGCCCTGGGACCCAAACTAGTGAAAACAGACAATCTACAAGCTCACAACGTGACACGAAGTTGTAGATCGGCTATTTTCACTGTACTTCTTAAACATTAAATGTGTTCTAATTTATGGAATTTCTTAGATTTTTCTTTGATTTCTTCATGAAAGTATACTGGAGAAATACAATCATTGAATTATGTTTTTTGGGAATGTTTTTTGAAATGATTTTGAATAAAATAATCAAAAAAACTAAATTTGGGAAACGAAAAAATGAAGGGACCCAATAAAAATGTTTCTGTGACCCACAATTGGGTCCCGAACGACCCACTGTTTGGGGAAACAGCACGCTATATAATCAAGTAGGGACATTAATTTACATTTTAAAAGTTCGAATAAGGACATAAGAGTTTCCTGCCACGACAGCGACGACATTCGACTCAGAACGTATGGCGAGTACACAGGAGTGGATGGGCGCCACGCGCACACAAAAAAAACAACACAAAAGAGAGAAAGAGTCGCTGAAGGCTCGACTCAACGCTCTCCGCATAACGTGCATCCCCCCCCCCCCGGGCATCAATGCGATGCATGCCTGGCGTCGCGGAGAGAGAGAGAGAGCGCAGGACGTCCTTCGAGTGGCGGAGGAGAGCGGGGAGAGGAGAGGAGAGGGACACTTCATCTCTGATGATTAACAAGTCTTCAAATGTGGCAGCGGTTTTGTTTTTGTCTCGCTTGTCGTCGTCGCCGTCGCCTTCACCGCAGTCATCAGATGCGTTTCTCTGTCGACCCGCCCCCCCACACGCGGTAATTGCATGCTGGGAAAGAAGGGAAGTGCCAGGTGTGTGTCGGTGATGCCCTGTTCGTTCTAGTGTACCGAGTGAGAGAGAGAGAGAGAGAGAGAGAGAGAGAGAGAGAGTTCCTCATTGAGTATGCAGGTGGCACAGCAACATGGCTGGCACGCCACTACTGTCACCGCATGCCCGTGTTTGTGTTTATGTGTGGGTGTGTGCGTGTGTGTGCACGTGTGTTGAGAGGAGGTAATGATATGGCGTGTATATATACAGCCGAGAGGTCCGTGTGTGTGTGTGTGTGTGTGTGTGAGCCTATATCTGTCGAAGGTTCAGGAACTAGAGACAGAGAGAGAGAGAGAGAGACAGAGAGAGAGAGAGAGTTTGAGAGAGAGAGAGCCAAGCAAAGGATGGCTTCTCCAACCCTGCCCTTCCGTTCTGCCATCCTGCTCTCTCTCTCTCTCTCTCTAGTGGAAATTGGAAATACTCAAGCAAAGTACAATTACCTCATAATTTTACTAAAAGGTCAGGTGACATGGCCAAAACAGCTAATTATGGCTATCACATTAGCAATTTTTTTTAATGATGTCATGTACCCCCTTGTTAAATTACCCAATCAAATTAATTTATTGTAGTTACTGTACTGAAAGTAGTACTTTCTGTACAGTAACGGCAATACATTAATTTGATTGGGCTAATATGGGGGGGAGGGGCGGGGTCGAGCATCCATATCATTATCTTTTGAAACTGCCCCAACAAAAGCTGTCCGAGGTGTGTTTCCGACTTTCTAAACCAACTTTAAAACTATCAGTTCTAGGGGTAAAAATGATATAGCATTCGCTATAAAATCAATGGTTATACCGGTAAAAAAGTACAAGTCTTCTTCAAAAAAGGTGTCAGAGATTAGTTACGAGGGTCAACACGCTTCTCCCTGTCCCTGAGACGGTTTTGTCGGCCATACCCTGCTGTCTCTTCCCCTAAACCTGACTGGAGCACCAGAGCGACCGGAGCAAGCCATATGTCCTGCTGTCTCACCGGAGCACAGCGGAGGACTGAGGTCCGTGGCTCATACACTCTGTGTGTGTAGCCTGTGTGTGTGTGCGTTCGTGCGTGTGTGTGTGTGTGTGTGTGTGTGTGTGTGTACACACACAATAGCTCTCGAAAATAGCCGTGCGGTGCGGCGCTAGCCGGGCTACAAGCTAACAACAACGCATCACGTTGTGCGCGGCACCGCACGACGGACGAAGTATACATTCACTACTAACTGATACGGCCCCGCCTCCTTTTCAGACCATTTGAAGAAAGACCACGTGACCTACTGTATCATAATGTTAATCTTCTTTGGCTGTCATCATACTTTTAAGTAAATGTACTTAGTTACTTTACACCACTGCTCTCTCTCTCTCTCTCTCTCCCTCTCTCTCTCTCTCTCTCTCTCTCTCCCTCACTCTTTACCTGCGTGACACCCGTGAACCTGTCAGCTTTGTATGTATCGCGCACACGGAATGTTTTTCCGGCAGCAGCTTCTCTCCAACATCTCACTCCATCCTCCTCCGTGTGCCTGTCAGGGACCGCTGAGGGCAGAGAGAGAGAGAGAGGTAGAGAGAGAGAGAGAGATAGGTAGAGACAGGTCAGGGGCGTCAATTGGGTATGGCAGGGGTATGCAGCTGCCATACCCTGGGTCCAGGGGGGGAGAATACAAGTTACTTTAAAATATAAATCCATGAATGTCTCATTGTCTATCTGTGCTGGTTATGTTGTTAAATTACATTAAAATAACTACTACAAATGCAAAATTTAACAAGGTATTATAATTATATTCTCCACACTTTTATTCTCCCCATCTTGACAGAACGGTGTATTCCCAGGTTCCGCAGGTCAGCTGCACAAGTGCAATTCATTATTGTTAATTGTGGCACGTTTACTATATTATGTCAAGTTTAGCTGCACTTGAACAACCGTTCCAGAATGCCATATCCAGCCCCAGAAACCATAGACATTTTGGGGGGAAAAAATAGAATGTACTTCTTAAAATAAATGTATCATGCCTTGTTGCTAAGGTATGGCAACATGACTGGTATGCGCGTGTGCAAGACACCAGTCATGTTGCCATACCTTACCTTTTTTTGAACTGACGCCACTGAGAGAGGTAGAGAGAGGTAGAGGTATAGAGAGAGAGAGAGAGGGACAGAACGAGGGTGGATGTAGTGATGAGTGCAGTGGGTTCAGCTCTCAGGTAATCCTATAGAAAGCCAAGGTGAGATGTTCTCTGACTCCTGCTCATTACGGCGGCCGCGTCGTTCTCCTTGCTCGCCCCATCTCCTCCTGCTGGTAGAGAGACATAGAGAGAGAGAGAGACATAGAGAGAGAGAGAGAGAGAGAGAGAGAGAGAGAGAGAGAGAGACATAGAGAGAGAGAGAGAGAGAGAGAGAGAGAGAGAGAGGACAGAGTTGCACACAGCACTGTGCAACTCTGTACACTTCCTCCTCCTCTCCTCTCTCTCTCTCTCTCTCTCTCTCTCTCTCTCTCTCTCTCTCTCTCTTCCCTCTCCCCCTCCATTCCATTTTTTTAATCTTTTATTCATGGCTTTAGCTAGGTGATGAAAAATGTATGCCCCGAGTCTGGCATTGAAATAAATGCAAAATGAAAACAGAGGCAGTTTATACTGACAGTGTGAATATCTCTATCTGGAACAAGGTCCCCCCCCCCCACACACACACACACACACACACAGACACACAGGGGTGTCGCACCACATTCTGGGCCCTGGGTACAAGGATTCACTCACATTTTGTGCTTTAACTATTGAAAAATAGATATACAAGCTCACAACGCGGCACCGAGTAGATCTGCTTTTTTTTCTTTTTTTACGTGAAAATCTGCATGTTTCTATGTCAGTGGTGCTCAAACCTTTTCATGTGAAGGACCCCCAAAATGTTATGTATTTGGCCACGGACCCCCATCTCAAAATATTTAGTTCCGGGGACCCCCACCAGAAGCAAAA
>NC_137832.1:62656437-62693937 GCF_963921795.1 Nannobrachium achirus | reverse complement strand
CAACCGTACAACATACAATCAGTACACAGGGTATCTGCACATTTCTAGAGTGTCAATTTAAGGATTTTAAATACCTTTTTGGTACCTCTGGTCAAATATTGTTGAAACTGTCAAATATTAGAGGCAGAAATTGTGAAAATAGACTATCTACATGCTCACAACGCCTCGCAATGCGAGGTGTTGTGAGCATGTAGATCGGCTATTTTCACAATGGAACAGATCGAGTCAAACTAAATGTAATGACAACTCCTACAATTCCAAGTGCTTGTGCAGAGTGGGGGGGTCCCCAGTTCAAGTATGATTATTTTGGGGGTCGCGGCCTGAAAAGGTTGAGAACCACTGCTGTACAGTACAGTACAGTACAGTACAGTACAGTACAGTACAGTACAGGGTCCTCCTGCACCCGCACAGTAGTCTCGCGTGGCCAGACTGTTGACTCCGCGATTTGGGAAATGCTCTCGTCAACAGTCTGGGGCACGGAAATAGAAACGATGAGTGCGAGATAAAGCCCGATGTGACGCAACCGCTCCCTTGGTGCAGTAGCAATAACATCCCAGCCAGCACGCCCACATGGGTCCCGCATGGGTACGAGTTGGGCTACTTGGGTACCACGTGGGCATGGGCTTGATGTGGGCAAATTACATGGGTCCCACGTGGGATACATGTGGGATACCTGGGCATGGGTTGGAAGTGGGCTTTCCCACATGGTTCCCACATGGGCTACATGTGGGCTAACTGGGCATGGGATTGAAGTGGGCTGGCCCAAGTGGTTCCCACGTGGGCTACATGTGGGATAACTGGGCATGGGATGGAGGTGGGCTGGCCCAAGTGGTTCCCGCATGGGCTACATGTGGGCTAACTGGGCATGGGATGGAAGTGGGTTGGCCCATGTGGTTCCCGCATGGGCTACATGTGGGCTAACTGGGCATGGGATGGAAGTGGGCTGGCCCAGGTGGTTCCCGCATGGGCTACATGTGGGCTAACTGGGCATGGGATGGAAGTGGGCTGGGGCACGAGGTTCCTGCATGGGCTACATGTGGGCTAACTGGGCATGGGATGGACGTGGGCTGGCCCATGTGGTTCCCGCATGGGCTACATGTGGGCTAACTGGGCATGGGATGGACGTGGGTTGGCTCACGTGGTTCCCGCATGGTCTACATGTGGGCTAACTGGGCATGGGATGGATGTGGGCTGGCCCACGTGGTTCCCGCTTGGTCTACATGTGGGCTAACTGGGCATGGGTTGGAAGTGGGCTGGACCACGTGGTTCCCGCATGGGCTGCATGTGGGCTAACTGGGCATGGGATGGAAGTGGGCTGGCCCATGTGGTTCCCGCATGGGCTACATGTGGGCTAACTGGGCATGGGATGGAAGTGGGCAAGCCGACATGGTTCCCACATGGGCTGCATGTGGGCTAACTGGGCATGGGATGGAAGTGGGCAAGCCCACGTGGTTCCCGCATGGGCTACATGTGGGCTAACTGGGCATGGGATGGAAGCGGGCAAGCCCACGTGGTTCCCGCATGGGCTACATGTGGGATAACTGGGCATGGGATGGAAGTGAGAGCATGTTTTCGCCCCTGTCCATCCGTGCGTGTGTGCGTCCATGTGCACGCACACACGTGCGTGCGTCCGTCCGCCCGCCCGTCCGTCTTCTAGCTAATCTCCGGTGCCGTTGGCTTTTTCTCTGCCAAACTTTGCACACACACACTCCCTGGATCCCAATTCAGAACCTTTGCCCCACAATTTTTCACTTGGCCCTGTTCTAGCGCCACCATGAGGTAGATTTTTGCAAAATCCATTTATGTAAACTACCCAAAGAGATGTTGCCCACAAATCATGCACATCGGTAGACAGTATGAGTAAGAGTCTTTCGTTTTCTTTGTTGTCAACTAAATCTCAAGAGAATATGAACTTTATCAAATGACACAATGCATTCCACTATCATGGTCTTGTATGTGTGAGCCAATTTGTGTGTGTGTGTGTGTGTGTGTGTGTGTGTGTGTGTGTGTGTGTGTGTGTGTGTGTGTGTGTGTGTGTGTGTGTGTGTGTGTGTGTGTGTGTGTGTGCGCGTGCGCGCGTGTGCGTGTGTGTGCGTGTGCGTGTATGTTGTCTAAACTTGAATGCAAATATATGGCATTTAAATATAAATACGACTTGACGATGCTCACTTCCTAACTGTGAAGTGGCAAACCGGTTTTGGGGGTACAATAGCCGTCCAACCTCTCCCATTTGAAAAGATATGCTAAGGACCCCAGTAAAACAAGACTGCACTGATTCTCAACCTAAACTAAAGAAAAACTAAGCTGTTGACTAAAACTAATGTACTGACAATTTCTTCAACAAATAAAAACTATGAACAAACTAAGCCCTGATTACTAAAACTATGACTAAGTGTACTGACAATTCCTTCAACAAATAAAAACGAATACAGACAATTTGTTAGGCTGTACTGGGATAATGTATTGTACTGTATACCTTAAAATTACTAAGATAAATAGGCTTGACTTTTAGTCGACTAAAACTTGACTAAATAAAGACAGGATTACACCAACAATGTTTGTGTGTGTGTGTGTGTGTGTGTGTGTGTGTGTGTGTGTGTGTGTGTGTGTGTGTGTGTGTGTGTGTGTGTGTGTGTGTGTGTGTGTGTGTGTGTGTGTGTGTGTGTGTGTGTGTTGTGAGCTTGTAGATGTGCTATTTTTTAATAATTGTTTATTGAGGTTCTGTTACAGTAGCTTACATATACATAGTAGCCTACAATCAGTGATGGGCAAGCTACTTGGAAAATGTAGTAAGCTAAGCTACAAGTTACTCTCTGTGAAATATAGCTTAAGCTACATCGAAGCTATCCCAGAGAAATGTAGCAAAGCAAGCTACAAGCTACACGGCAAAAGCAGCTAACTACAACAAAGCTACTTTTTTTTTTCTTTCTTTTTTTCACCAACCCTAACCCATGATATCATGATATTGATGGTGGTATCAACTTTCCATAAAACAAAAAGGCAGACAAAAAATACTCAGTTCAATTGTTTATTAAAACAAACTGAAACTGGAAACAATTCAAACAAGACCTCACTGTCTTTCTTTTTCTCTCATGCTTTAAACATTGCGTGTACCTTGCGGTACCATGGACAAAATGTGTGAGGGAAAAACTGGAAACGTAATAAAAGACAGTGAAACAATAATCAAATAAAGAACAAAAAGTCAATAACCTGAAAGAAAAAGTGCAATATAGCCTACCATCTCTAGCAATGGAGACTTTTCACCATACAATAAACTGTCTTTTAAATCAAAAGGTCTTCAACAGGGGGTCCTCAGAGTTACTACAGGGGGTCCTCCAAATCTTCCTATCCTTATTATATTAACAACCAAAAATAGCAGATCTACAAGCTCACAATGCCTCGCGGTGCGAGGCGTTGTGAGCTTGTAGATCGGCTATTTCCGGCAAAGAGGTTTGGTGTAGAGGGGAAAAAGAGCAGACTAAGTAGCCTACAGAGTAAAAGGTCAAGTTCAAGTGGTTAAATATCTGAAAACACAAATAGACATGAATACAAAATACGCTGATGATTGTGCTGTCAGTGTCAAACAATGACACTATATGGAATCTATGAACAGGTTGTGGGGGTCCCTGCTTCATCTCTCTCTCAACTAAGGGGTCCTTGGCCTGAAAACGTTGAAGACCCCTGTTTTAAATGGCAATAACCTCAGAAAGAAAAAGTGCAAGAAACATTTGATTTGTCTCACAAAACAGACATTAGGGAAACCCATCTTTACATGAATGGTCTGGTTATCAATAGAACAGAACAAACACATTGTGACAGGACTTGAATCCTATGTATCTTTTATACCTCAAGTACATTTAAGTACGTAAATAAGCAGCATGAGGTAACCCGCTTTGAAACTTTCACATCCATTTCTTCCCTGAACAGTTTGTTCACACATGTCAGGTTAGCCAAAAACAAATAAAAAACACAGAACTTGTATAAAACGTTCAAAATAATGTAATTAAATAAAAGTAAATGGCCTTTTGAAGCACCCTGGAAGAAACAGTTAGGCCTATTTAAATGAACAAAGCAGCAACCGTGTATCAAAATAATAAGATTATGGAGTGAAGGGTTAACGACGTGGATGATGACACACTTTTACATTCTGGCTGAGTTTACACTTCATCAGTAAATACTGGAAACTTATCTCCTCTCATCCTAGGAGAGACCCTCCCCTCATCTGGTTTCTGCCATGGCAAAAAAATAAAAAAATAAAGAAAAGTTTCTCCTCACTAGAGATGGATCCTGATCTTACATGAGGGGTTTGTTCACACGGCACATGAGAAGCTTTTCAAAGTTTGCATCCGAAAGGCGGTTTCTTTTTGGTCGGAAAATGTCTTTTCCTACACTAAAGAGTCGTTCACAAGCTGCACTAGCTGGGAATCCTGTGTTGTACTCGAGGAAGATCTCCTTCATTATCGGCAGGTTTTGAAACTCTTTGACAAGGTCGGTTTCGGTCGATTTCAAGTAGGTGTCCACTTCATCCACAACTCTTGGTCGTCTCAGCGTTGGGAAGTAACTAGCCACTACATCGCCATCTTCAGTTGCTTCGTCGCTGTCTGTTGCCATGTCATCATCTGGGTTCTGAGCTTGACGCCGTTTTACTTCTGCCTTCAGGTTTGACACAACAGTAGTCTTCTTGCTGGTGGGGATGTAGTCTAATCTGAACAAAGGATGAGCTACAGAGGCCATGAGCAACCTTGCATCTTCGAAAATGTATCCAAACCTCCGCTTGACCCCATTGATGATGGCATCTACCAGTGGGTTGCAGTGATGTAGGTTGGACTCATTCTTTATGCACTCCATGTCCGTGAGGAGCTTCGAGATTGTTGGAACCAACACTCCGGAGTAGGCCATTCGATCAGACTGTAGTAGATCAAGGGCATCAGCCAGGGGGGCCAAAACCTGAAATAAATAAATTAAAAAAAGACAACAAAAGAAGAAGAAAATAATGATTACTCAAACATACTAGTGCTGTGGTTAGCAGTTTAACTTTAGTATCAGTTTAACCTTTAGTTAATAACCCGGGAGGAAAGGTTAAAGGGCAAAACACTCATTTTGAACATTGAACTAGGTCATTAATATAATACCATAGAGTTGTTGTGTGGAAATAAGGGGAAATAAATCCCCCCTGTTGCCTAGAACTGAATGATTGATTGTGGGGGCATACATACAGAATGAACAGTGACCATATGACCACAATCAATCCTCCAGTTCTAGGCAAAACAGAAGGGGAGGGGGGATTTATTTCCCCTTATTTCCACACAACAACTCTATGGTATATTAAAGGAGTAGTTCACCCAAAATTACTTTTTTTCTATTGATTACTCACGCCATAGAGACTTGAGTTCAATAAAAATAAATTGTAATTGTTGCATTCCCAAGACAAAAATGTGATTATAGTAAATGTACCCCCATTTATTCCAGATGGGGATCCATTTTCAACCAGCTTCAGTTTTAGTCGTTCATTTAGTTTGATAGTTATTGAGAGTTAATTTGAGTTATGCTGTTCTACTGATGTAATAGTACACCACAAGTTAAAAAGTAGTATGGTGTGTTCATTCAAGCACATAAGGGTATTTCATTACCTTTACATACTCCCGTATGAAGGAGAGTTCTGTCGCTTTGAAGCGTTGGACCTGCAGCTTCTCACAGGTTTCCTGGACCTCTTGTTCCTTTGTCAGGATACAGGTATTCAGTTTCTTCAGGGCATTGTAAGTGGAGTTCCACCTTGTTGCAACGGGAACTACCAGCTGGCATCCTAGCTTGTCTTTGATGAGATCTGAAGCTTGTGTGCTCCTCTGTTGCTTGTTCCATAGCGCCTGGCATTTGCCAATTGTTGATCTCGATATTTTTTTAAATGGCTGTGACTCCGTCAAGGCATCCTCGATGTCTCTTGTGGCAACCAGGTTGAGGGTGTGACAGGCGCATCGTTGATGAGGTGGGAGACTGTACTCTGCTTCTGCTTCATCCAAGGATGCTGTGACATTCATGAAGACAGGGGCTTCACCCTCCTCCTCCTCGTCATCTTCCTCCTCTTCTTCTTCTCCTCTTTCTGGGATCATTTCTCTTTGAACTTCTGCAAAGAGACTGAAAGCCTTCACAAAATTTGAACCATTATCTGTGGTGGTAATGCGCACTTTGTCTTTTATGTTGAATTCTCTGTGCACGTCTTCCAACATCTCAGCCAAAACATCATGTGTGTGCCGCCCCACGATCCTGCGACAGACCAGTGCCCCAGAGCAGATGCATAAGGTGTCTTGGTCTATCCAGTGGACGGTCACTCCAAGAAAGCTTTGGTTGACTTCAGACCATGCATCCGCTGTGGTACATACATGGTTCTGTTTGGACAAAGTCTCAAACAGAGTGCTTTTCATAGATATGTGCAAATCATCAAGCATTCTCCCCAAGGTTCTCCTTGAGATCAACACCTTGGTGGGCAAAATCTTACTGAATAAATGCTTGTATTCTGGCCTCTCCACTGTGTGGAGAGGATGCAAACCTTGCACGATAAAGTTAAGGATCAATTTGTTGAATTGATCTTGGGTTATATTTGCATCCGTTCTCTTCCTGAAATACTGTTCCACACTGTTTTGTTTCACTGGAACAGCATCTTCATGCTCCTCCCTGGAAGCTCTCCTCTTCCTTGCATCCTCACGTACCTTATCGAGCAAGGCCACCTTAGTTGGGTGCGTCCTCTACAAAGAATAAAAATAAATCATTGTATTAAACTCTGTACATTGTATAACTTATGAATAATGAAATCAGTATGAAAGTGATATTCTTATTAGACACACTCTGAAGTAGTGCCAATATCTACAGGCATTTCAAGCTAAAGTAATACTACTGTTCTAGCCTAGGGCAGTGGTTCTCAAACTTTTCAGGCTGTGAGTGTGACCCCCCAAAATAATCATATTTGAAGTGGAGACCCCCCACCCTGACAAGCACTTAGAATGTAGGAGTTGAGGCATTACATTTAGTTAGACTCTGTCCCACAGATAATATTGTGAAATGGCAGATCTACAAGCTCAAAATGAGCTTGTAGTTTTGATTTTTTTTTTTGCCTTTTTCTTATATTAATTGTTAATTTGGCCATGTTTTACTAATTTGTATAGTAACATTTGTTGATAACTTTAGATGCAGTAGGCCTAATGGTATTTTTCTTTTCTTTTGAGTTATTAAACATGTCTTAAAACTCCTTAAATTCAAATTGTCACTAAACTGTCATCTGGGGACCCCCACAAAATCATGTGGAGACCACCAAGGGAGTCCTGACCTACAAGTTGAGAACCACTGTTCTAGGTCTGGATCATATCATGGTTCATGATGGTTGAAATCAATATATTTTCTCTATCTATCAATATGATACATGTAGGTAAAATACATTTAAATAATCTAAATCAAATTCAGGAATTAATGTTCAAAAGGTAATGTAACCAATGGTAATGTTAGATGTGTGATGTCAAACAAAACTGAAATTTTCAAATAATATTCCTAATATAGCACATTTTGAAAGTAAAATGTGCTTTTTAGACTGTATATAAATGCAAATAAATATACAAAAACATATGAATTATCAACCCTACAGTGGCTACTGTAGCCTGCCTACAGTGGAAAAATAGCAGCTATCTATTAGTTGGCTGTTGACAAAAGTGCACTTGTGTGTTTGGGAACAGTTGACAATGATTTAAGTAGCTTTTCATCAGCTCACCTTAATGTGTGTTCTCAAGTTAGTGCTCGAGGTCTTCGAAGTTTTGAGCAGCTTGTGTTTTGGGTGGCACAGTAAACACTTAAACACAAACGTTGTGTCGTGTGTGTTTTTTAAAACCATAAATTGGTCCAGATACGGCCATGGAGATACTGCCGCATTGTTATTGACTTCCTCGACGTCATCTTCATCCCAGTCACTGAAGGAATCTTCAGCGGCAGCGATTCCTTCTGCCTCTGCCATTTTTCACCCATGTAGTTTTCTTTTCTCCTCTTGTCGTGTGTTTCTTTCTTCACGTGTATGTATGTTTTGATTTTCCTTCCTGGTTGGAGCAACATGACCCGCCCTATCCTGGCTCTGATTGGCCTACCGTAGTAACCTTACCCAATGGCGAGTCGACATAGTCGTCATATGACTAAACCAACCAATCATGGAAATTCTCCGTGGATTTTCCGGGGGGAGAGTGTTTTTTGCAGGTCGTTCAGTCCGGGTGTATACGAAAGGCAACTGGGTTAAGGCAGCGGAAGCTTATGCTTTGCTGCACACTGCCTTAACCCAGTTGCCTTTTTTGATACACTCGGACTGAAAGACCTGCAAAAGACACTGTTGATTTCCGTGGACGGATCTTTATATAGCAGATCTGTATTCAGCAGACAATCGTCTCCGGGATAGTAACGTGTAGCGTTTGTTGGACGCTACGTCACTATTGGGGTCTAAAAATAGCTCCGCTACGCTAAAAGCTATTTGGTTCAAAACGAACGGCGCTACCGTGACGCTACTGAAAAATGTAGTTAAGCTATGTAGCGTCGCTACTTGTAGCTCGCTACTGCCCATCACTGCCTACAATGTGTATCGAACCCCCACATTTTGGCAGCAGATGTGCTATTTTCAAACATGTTCAAACAGTTTGATGATAATACTTTCGTACTTTTAAGTACATCTTGTATTCCAGACTTTTACTTGTAACAGAGTATTTCTGTACTGCCATATTGATACTTTTACTTGAGTAAAATATTTGACTACTTTTTTCCACCATTGTCCATAGGACATAAGGAGAGATAAGAGGAAAAAAAGATAACTGAGTCTTTAGTTTTCTTTTTTGTCAACTAAATCTCAAGAGAATATGAACTTTATCAAAATGCAGCTGTACTGTTTTAACTCTGACTTTGTATTTTAACTGTTATGTTTTTTTTTCTAGGACATATGGAAACAATGCATTCCACTATCATGGATTTAATTTCATTTTGCACAGTTTAAAAGTAGCTTAAATTATAAAACACCTCTAAAAGTGGATTACACACAAAAATACATTAAATTATAAAACTACAGATTAGGCCTATATAACTAGGCCTATACTTCTCCATAAACTCCCTGCAGTCAATAGAATTCAACAGAATCAGAACCGCCCCTTTCACAGTGGAGAGAGAGAGAGAGAGAGAGGGGGGGGGGGGGCAGGGAGAACTGGCCAATCAGATGCAGCCCCTTGTTATTTGAATTCTCAGAGCGGTTAAGTCCACACACAAAGACATACAGACAGAATCTCACAGATACTGCAGAGCTGCTGCTAGTGTGTGCTATCTTACAACGAAACACAAACTGCATACTACGTGTCATCATTTTTGCTGCTTTTTGCATTTCTTCAATTCTTCAATCTTCATTCTTCGATTGGAAAACTAATTTAAGGTAAGAAACTAGTCTTATTGTGTGTGTGTGTGTGTGTGTGTGTGTGTGTGTGTGTGTGTGTGTGTGTGTGTGTGTGTGTGTAAAGTGGTTTAAAGTGGTGTAAAGTAACTAAGTACATTTACTTAAATACAATTTTGAGGTAATTGTACTTTACTTGAGTATTTCCAATACTTTTACTTCTACTCCACTACAACTCGGATCCAAATATTGTAGCCTACTTTTACTCCACTACATTTATTTGAAAACTTTAGTTACTAGTCACTTTGCAGATATAATTATAATATAAAACATACATACTTTAGCCTACTTTATTTTATACCATGGCTATTTGAAAATAGCCCATCTACAAGCTCACAACGCATAGGCTTATATACCTGCTATTTTCAAACAGTTTATACTTTTACTTTTGGTACTTTTAGTACATTTTGATGCAAATGCTTTCGTACTTTTTTAATTCTGGACTTTACTTGTAACAGAGTACATTTACATTGCAGTATTGATACTTCTACTTGAGTAAAACATTTCAGTACATTATCCACCACTGTGTGTGTGTGTGTGTGTGTGTGTGTGTGTGTGTGTGTGTGTGTGTGTGTGTGTGTGTGTGTGTGTGTGTGTGTGGGTGTGTGTGGGGGAGGGGGTCAAATTCTTTTAAAGGGATTAAAGTATCTTTATGTGAGACATTTAGAGTGAAAGTCTTTAACTCAAATCTTTACTTGTGGGGGTCCCTGGAACAAAATAATTTGCGCTGGGGGTCCATCCTTGGAAAAAACTATTTTGAGATGGGGGTCCGTGGCCAAATAGATATTTTGGGGGTCCTCAATTAACCACTGATATAGGTTGCTTAAAGTTTGTTTCCCCATTTTTCGTGCTTTGTCTTTTAGATACGTATAGCAGTGCCCGAAAAAAGCTGGTAGAAGCAGTAGCAGAGTCATCTTCTGGACAGCCGACGGACAGCGAGACACCCAAGCGAAAAAAAGGGTACGTATTTCTCTGACAAAATATGAATTGCTCCAAATTCTTAGCATCCCAGCCCAAATTGTCAGTGGATTCACTTGTCACTTCAGCTTTTCCTTCCTGTGACTTTTTCCATACACTCAGGTTGCCATGGTGGGTGATATCGGAGGTGTTTCGCTGGATGATGGATGTCACATGATCTGGCAAAACAGTTCAACCTTTTTGGACGTAACGACAAGAGGAAGTTCAGAGACCTGCGCCTTTATGATGTCATATATGGTATGTTTGAGTATTGAATTGCTCTGTGTAACTTTACTTTATATGTCACTTTAATTAAATGTTTTAATTTTAAGGCATGCCACAGCATGAATAATGGTGTTAGTTTATGCTTCACACGTGAGTCTCACCCGCCTCAACTGTAACCAGCTGTCAGTTAGATCCTTTTCCTATTCCTCATTCACAGATCTGCTGATCATTACAATCCAATTACAATCCATTACAATCCAATCTGAGCTCTCGCTCTGTACGGGAGGCTCCTTTAAATACGACTTGCATTCACTATAGCTCTACTTGGTTTTGATCTTGGATATGCTGCCTCATCCACCCCAGCATCCACCCAAGCTAACATGTCAAAATATTGCTATTGTACTACTATTGTAACCCTATGGGGGGTTTTGCTTAAAGTTCCCTGGTTTTGCATAGCAAGCAAGCATGAACAAAATTCAGGGAACATCCTTAATGCCAAGTTTAACTGTATTACAATTGTTGCAATACATGGTTAAAAGGACTTTGACCTGAGTGTTCCTGATTAAAATATACAGCAGTGGAAACGGGGTGAAAAAAATTGGAACTGATGTCACTCAAAAAGGTTTCATATTCCATCATTCTAACAGTTGTCTTCTTGTCATTTCTTTTAGGGGGACTTAAGAAAAACCCTATCACACAAGAGACCAACCACCAGGCTGCAGAAAAGGCCATCTCCAAGTGGTTCATTGGTGCTCGCGATAGAGGTGGGAACAGAGTCAGAGGTCAGACTGTACAGCGTCCTCAACTGGATGATGCACCTCCCCAGTAGACCAAGTCTCTGTCTCTCTTTCTCTCCCCTCGGCAGCACAATGCTGCCCTATGGTTGGCTCAAAGAAACACCCACACGCACAGTGTTTGTATTTGGACAATTTTTATCCATCATTTTGTTCTGTTTGCAGTCTGTGGAGCAGTTTTTTTCCATTTTAAGTGTGTTTTTATATACCACATGTACATATACAGTATGTATATTTGCTGTGACACTGCTTCTCTTTATGTACATTTGATGTGTGTTCTCTGGCTCTTGGCTCATGCAACACCCACACACACAGTGTTTGTCTGTGGAGCTGTTTTTCCCCTCTTTTTTAATTTTTTCAAGTGATTTTAAGTGATTTTTTTGTATATACCATATGTACATATACCATATGTATATTTACTCTGACACTGCTGCTCTTTATGTACATTTGCTATTTGTGCCTTTTGACACTGCTCTTGACACTGCTGCTCTTTATTTACATTGTGTTTGTATTAACAAAGTTTTTGTTTAATAAACTTTGTCAAAATATATTGTCTACTTTCATCCTTGCAAAAATATTTCATGTGTTTACTGTTTACAATTATTAATATGGTTGATGTCTAGGACCAAAAGGAACCATCGCACATCGAAGGCCCAGTCAGAAACTACTTACATTTGCCTAGGAGCAAGGTTGAGCCCACTTGGATCCCACATTTATCCCCTATGGTTCCGACATAGAATTGCCTAGGTGGGACCACGTGGGCTTGCCCAAGTGGTTCCCACCTGAGTCCTATATAAATTTGCCAAGGTGGGGCCCACCCAGGGCCCATGTATAACCCATGTAGAGCACATGCGGGCTAGCCCAAGCGGCTCCCACCTGGGTCCCATATAAATTTGCCAAGGTGGGGCCCACCCAGGACCCATGCAGAACCCACCCAGAGCCTACGTGGGCTAGCCCAAGCGGCTCCCACCTGGGTCCCATATAAATTTGCCAAGGTGGGGCCCACCCAGGACCCATGCAGAACCCACCCAGAGCATACGTGGGCTAGCCCAAGCGGCTCCCACCTGGGTCCCATATAAATTTACCAAGGTGGGGCCCACCCAGGACCCATGCAGAACCCACCCAGAGCCTACGTGGGCTAGCCCAAGCGGCTCCCACCTGGGTCCCATATAAATTTACCAAGGTGGGGCCCACCCAGGACCCATGCAGAACCCACCCAGAGCCTACGTGGGCTAGCCCAAGCGGCTCCCACCAGGGTCCCATATAAATTTACCAAGGTGGGGCCCACCCAGGACCCATGCAGAACCCACCCAGAGCCCACGTGGGCTAACCCACGAGGGACCCTTGTGGAAACCGCGGACATTCCCACATAGAACCCACGTGGGCTAGCCCAAGTGGTTCCCACCTGGGTCCCATATAAATTTGCCGAGGTGGGGCCCACCCAGAGCCCATGTAGAACCCACGTTGAGCCCACGTGGGCTAGCCCAAGTGGTTCCCACCTGGGTCCCATATAAATTTGCCGAGGTGGGGCCAACCCAGGGCCCATGTAGAACCCACGTTGAGCCCACGTGGGCTAACCCACGAGGGACCCTTGTGGAAACCGCGGACATTCCCAGATGGGACCCATGTAGGGAAGCCCAACTCATACCCATGCGGGACCCATGTGGGCGTGCTGGCTGGGATGTCCTACTGGAAGCGTTATGTCTCCTTTCAATATTTCTGGTGGCGTTATTTCGTCTTTCTCTGGTGTTATTGGTGTTACCTCCATGATGTTTTCAAATGTTTTCTTAAACTATACACCCATAACAAGAATAGGCCGCTCGAATGAATTTGTCTGAGCTATTGTGTTTCTGTTTTGTTTCCAATGGGACTACAGTTCAGTGCAGCACTGGCTACTTCCGATACTCGCCGTTCAGGAGCTGCCGTTCCAGACTCTATATAGCATTCGGAGATTGTGGAATAGTTGTCTGGCTACGCGAGACTACTCGCACAGTAACATGCATTCTTATTATTATTTAATGCAAAACACATGATTCTATGTTGTTGTTGCTGGAAGATCATCACTGGCAGCCACGCTCACAGGCATCTGTAGCAGACCTCAGGGCACAGTACCTGATACACACACACACACACACACACACACACACACACACACACACACACACACACACGCGCGCACACGCACACGCACACACATAAACATACATTCGCACATGCACACACTCACACAAACATGCACTGTCCTTTTATACGCACTCGCAGCCAATCAACCTGCCTTGTGGCGTGCGTGTGCACGTGTGACACAAACAGAACACATACACATTCATTAACAAAACACAGCCATATACTGCAGTGTTTCTCTATCACACTTGTGCACGCACAGACTAACACACACACGCACATGCACACACCAATCAACCTGCATTGTGGCGTATATTTGTGTGTGTGTGTGTGTGTGTGTGTGTGTGTGTGTGTGTGTGTGTGTGTGTGTGTGTGTGTGTGTGTGTGTGTGTGTGTGTGTGTGTGTGTGTGTGTGTGTGTGTGTGTGTACTGGTTGTCAAGCCACTCTGATATATCTGTCATATAGTGAGCATATGGCACCAGCCCCCCCACCCCACCCCCCCCCCCCCCCCCACCCACCCAGCACCACATCTGACAAGCGAGGTGGAATTAGCTTTAATTCTTCTCTGTAATAAGGGCTAGTGATTCACATTACCATGAGGTCACTCTCATAGCAACTGTCAAATTAAGCCCTGTGTTGATTTGATTGCAGGGCTGCGTCGTGCGGTGGCAGACAGAGTACCTCGTTGCTGTCGGGAGGCCAGAATAAACCTCTTATTATTTACATTTTTTTGTAACTTGAATTAACCATGAAAGAACTGGAACGCGCCTGCCAGAGTCGCGTTAGATTTTAACCACTTCAACTATTAGTTTATGCCTTAACTATTGAAAAGATCTATTGGAAAAAATGTGCAAGACTTTGAATATCTTTGACCCGATCTTTGACCCGACTTCTAAATCCTTCCTCTAAATCTCAGTGGTTCTCAAACCTTTTCATGTCAAGGACCCCCAAAGTTGCAGGTATTTGGCCACGGACCCCCATCTCAAAATATGTCGTTCCAGGCCCCCCCCCCAGAAGCAGAGATTTGAGTTACAAAAGTTTGCTTTGAAAAATATATATTGAAAAATGTACACACATTTTCAGGATTTTTCAAAAATAGCAGATCTACAAGCTCGCAGCGCGAGCTTGTATATGTGCTGTTTTTCAATGGCTAAAGCATTCAATAATTCTAGGTCTAAATGGGTTAGTGCCCTATTTGATCACACTATACAGCACCACATCACAAAGTATAGCAGATCCGCATTCGTGCTGCGTTTCGAGCTTAGATCTGCAACTATTTGCTGTTTTTCAGTTTGAATCCTGAACAGTTTGGGACGTATGAGACAGGGACGATACACACGCAAGTAAAATACTCTATTATTCGAAAAGGACAATTTGCTAAGTAGGCCTACATTTTCAGAAATGTTCAGAAATAGTGAATAAAATAGTGAGCCCATCTACGAGCTCACTTGTTAGCAGAGTCACTCGCTTTGAATATCTGAAATAGAGCTCAAATTGGTTATTTGTAAATATATTTTCATTAAAGGACAAGGTTTTTTTTTTAATCAAGGGTTAATATTTTAGATTGTAATTAGAGAAAAGAGAAGATGAGTGTTACAATGTTTTCATTTACTTCTTTCTATTGTTTTAGCCAATTTAGCGTGTTTGATTTCAGTGGGTGGGGACATGCTTACACATGGGGGCATGCGTACACATGGGGGCATGCGTACACATGGGGGCATGCGTACACATGGGGGCATGCGTACACATGGGGGCATGCGTACACATGGGGGCATGCGTACACATGGGGGCATGCGTACACATGGGGGCATGCGTACAAGTGGCTAAATATGTCTTTTTAGACACTATAAGCCCCCTACATGCAACGCATGGTTTCCTTTCATGGTTAGGTGTGTTGCTAAAGAATTTGTCAGCTCATTGTGTCTAAAAAGACATATTTAGCCACTTGCACGCATGCCCCAAACCACCGAAATCAAACTCACTAAATCGGCTAAAACGATTTCTTTCCTCTAATTACAATCTAAAATATGAACCCTTGTTGTAAAAAACAAAGTTGTCCTTTAAGAGTCAGTCCCCATGAGTTTTAACTGGGGACCCCCGGCCCCCACCCTACGAGCACTAAGTGTTGAGGCATTACATTTTATATATAACACGGTATTGTGAAAATAGCAGATCTACAGTACATGCAAAGAATAATAATAGTAACAATGAGATGTGGGGGATTTGATAGAATCGATAACTAAGTCATTTGTCAAGTCGCTTTGATTTGACAATTCCATTTGTTTTACAAAGTGTGTTTGATTTTGCCAATAGAATAAATAAATACTTACAGTATATACAATGTGTGTGCGTGTGCGTGTGTATATATATATAATTATAATTATCCTTTCTGTCGGGTGGAATGTTCAAAAATACTTTTCAGGATTCAAATTCAAAAATAGCAAAGGTAGCAGATCTACAAGCTCAAAACGAGCTTGTAGATCTGCTATTTGTTATGCTTTTGTATGACGCTGTGGTGTAGGAGCAAGTAGGACAGGGTTCCCCAATAGGCGGCCCGCGGGCCATTTGCGGCCCGCGGGGGGCTACTGTCTGGCCCCCACCAACCCCAGTAATAATGGTGGTATAAGAGCAGCAACAACACAAGTATATCGTCGTTGTCGGGTGGAAATCTTGTATCTCCAAATTTGTACGTTCTTTCGAAAATCATACAAGGCCGTTGCACAAAAGTAGTGAAAACAGCAGATCTACAAGCACACAACGCCTCGCACCGCGAGGCGTTGTGTGCTTGTAGATCGGCTGTTTTCACTAGTTTAAATATTTTTTTAAAATGATAAATGCAAAACGAACGGTTTTGGACAAACAAGATTTTCACCCGACAACGGCGATATCTGAACTGTAGCTGGAGTAGCAGGAACGCCACCGTCGCCCCCTGCAATGTTGTGGCCCTCGGCTTGGTACCCTAGACATAATTCGGCCCTTGAGGAAAACTAATCGGGGAACCCTGAAGTACGACATTCATCTACAACATCAACAATATATATATAAAGAGAGAGATATTATAGGCTGATTACTGTACATATAATTTCAGACGTGGTGACAGTTTTCTCAGCACATTGCCCTCGACGGGCTCTTGTCAAGAATTTGACCCAAAAATATACAAAATGTAAGTCTTTTGGCCGACGGCTACGGGGAGGTTTTCCAATGGCGTGCATACATGAGAATGTTTATTTATTTCCCCCAAAACCCTGAGAACGTAAGGCTCTGCTGAGCAGCGCAGCAGCAGCAGGAGGAGGAGGAGGAGTGGTCCTATTGATTCATTATTTCCACTGCCGCTGAACGTGGGAACGTGCATGTTTCTGTTTTTCTTTTATCACTTCATTGTTACCATTTTCCGTCCCCATTTAATGTGTTGCTGTTCAAGCACACACGTACGCACATACTGCTTTATGCGACCGAAGGTCGCAGTCTACCATGAGGAATGCATTTACAGCATTCACCAGCATCGGCAGGTTAGCATTTCACCAGGTTAACATTCAACTGCGCCAAACAAATGGAACGTGGAAGCGGTGGAACTAATGTTATGTCGCAATATCGACACGTTCCCCTAAATGTAATGCCTGTCTGTCTGTCTGTCTTTCTTTCTTTCTTTTTCTTTCTTTCTATCTATCTTTCTCATTGTCTTTCTTGTTTTCTCTTAATGTGCATGCACATCTTTTTGTCACGTTTGCAAGAAATGTGATTGTTGTAATGCATGCTCTTCCGGTCCTCAAATGATGCCATTGTTCTTTCTACTGACTTTGGTAAACTGTTCCTTCTTAACATTTAGACATTTCATTTGTCATTCATCCAGGCACTGATTTGATTGGCTATTAAAGTTCTTTTTTGATAGCTTTAGCAGACACATTTTGACGTTTAGTTGACTACGTTTTCCAGTGGTGTCATTGAATATGCGTGCGTGCGTGCGTGCATGCGTGCGTGCGTGCGTACGTGCGTGCGTGCGTGCGTGCGTGCGTGCTTGCGACATGCGTGCGTGCGTGCGTGCGTGCTTGCGACATGCGTGCGTGGCCTGCTCATATAAGCATGCTGTGTTGCTAATCCTTTCTAAGTGTTCACCTCTTCAACACCCCCCCCCCCCTTCCTCACTCATTTCTCTTCTCCACCGCCTTCTTCTTCTCCTCTTCATCACCTCCTCCCTCCCTCCCTCCCTCCCTCCCTCCTTCCCCCTTCAATACCCCCTTTTTTCTCCCTCTAATAGTCAAAGTGCTGATAGCTCCAAAACACCAACCAGTACTACAAACACCTTGGCAGTCATTATCTATGGTTTTAGATGGAGCGAGAGAGAGAGGGACATATAGGGAGCCTTTCATCCCTCTCTCTCTCTCTCTCTGCCCCCCCCCTGCTGGTTTGTGTATGTCAAAGTGCTGTAATTTGGTCCCAACGTATGGCCTGGCGTGCTGCAGTTAATGAGGGGATATGTGAGAGTTAAACGCACATGAATAATCATGGAGGGAACACAGAACTGGAGAGGGGGGGGGGGGGGGTGGGGGTGGGGGGGGGGGGGGGGGGGAGAGAGAGAGAGATGTAGAAAGATTATAATAAAATAAGGAAGGAAGCAGTGTTAATTTTGTCAATAAAAATTATGATGAAAAACTTTTTTTTCCACTGAGGAAAACTAAATAAATACTAAGCTATGCTGACTAAAATGAGACTAAATATATTGACAATGTTGTCAACAAATACAAACTAGACTAAAATGTTAGGGAGGGACTTGTGGAGAAGAGATCCAGTAGAACTAAAAAAATAAGTAATTTTATGTTTGGTTTGCTTTGCGCTCCGGTGTTGCGCTCTGAAAATAGCCGATCTACAAGCTCAGTACATGTCGCGCTGTGGCGTGTTGTGAGCTATTTTCAAGTGTAAAATCAGGCATTACAACACCATCAAGGCCCGCCAAAAATCATTTTTATCAACAAAATCAACTTTACTGTATCGTTGACAAAAATCTTTAGTCGTCTAAAACTGGACTAAAACTAAAACATTTCAGATTACTAAAATATGACTAAAACTACATCAAAATCCAGTGGTGTAAAGTAAGTACCTTTTACTTAAAGCTATACTATGGAAGTTGCTCAACTACTGGTCAGTAGCGGTATTGCTTTTTTCGGCCGTTTTTCACCCGGAGTCGCCGCGGACCACCAGAACGGGGCTGCGTGACCGCGCGACCACCGCCTCCGCCTCGCCGATACGAATCCGTAGAGCCGTCTCCCGTCATTTTTTAGACCAGGATTGGGGGAGATTCCTTCACCAGTGTAAACACTGTTGCTGACGGAAGCTACTTCCTGAAGAGACGGCAAGACGCGCTGTTGGTGCTGTGATTGGCCAACATATATACAACTTATATGGATGATGCAGATGACGTAATTTTGCCGGGAAATCCGGTCCCCGGCCAGGATCATAGAAAACATATTTACAGAAGGCTTTAGGGGCTGAAATTAACGGAGTTGGGGTTCTAAAACTTTAGCGATTTAATAGTTAGGACAATTTTAAGATTAGTTTTATTGGAAAAGTTACATAGTATGGCTTTAAGTAATGAACTTAAGTACAATTTGACGTTTGACAAATTGTGGCAAATATATAATGGCGTTTGACACGCCATTATATATTATTTTGATCGTAAGACCCAGTTCAAGTTCATGTTTATTGTCACATATATTCATACAAGTACAAATAGAGTGAAATGCTTGCGCTAGGAGCAATCTCAGCCTAGACCTACAAACCATAGGCTACACAACAAGTCCCAACAGACATAAATATACAATTACATACCACAATCCCATACCATACATACTGTTGGGTCAGTGGCAGGGTTTCTAAGAATATGTATGACACCGATTCACTACGCCACTATGTAAGGCACATTAGGAGTACACTACGACAGTGGTTCTCAAACGTTGTATTTTCAAGGACACCCATAACTTTAAGAGTGTACAAATGGTATGGAACCAAATGGACCTGTCCATTTGGTTCCATTAGTGCACTCTCAGAGTTACAGACCTATAAAGGTCGCTGTAAAGGTCAATTAGGGCTAGCCTTGAGCTAGTCTACTCATTGAGCTAGTCTACTCATTGAGCTAGTCTACTCATTTTGCAAGTCCCTGACAAAAAGTATGACGCCTGCTCAAAAGAGAAATTAAATGTTTTGCCCTGGACCCAAACTAACTCTTCTTAAAGAGGCGGTGCCATAGTTTTGTACTTGTTCTAATATACACTGATATAATGGCATCGTAATATTGTCTCCTCCCCTTTTTACCATTCAACAACACTGTGGGTGTGGCTAACGTCAGCTGACAACCAGGCATACTTAATGAGCAGGTGGGTGTGGCCACATAAAAAACATAATTTTAACACTTTTTGTACACTTTTTTGAAAGAAAAAAAAAATCTTCCTCCATGTTGGCTATAATGTTCTCCTTTTTTCCCCCACATTTCCACGGAAGATACCATGTGAAGATACCACTTCACTGGTATAGGCAGGTTTCTCTTCTGTCCACAGCCCTCCTCGGAGACACAGCGAATAAATAGACATAAACGGTACCATATTATCATCCGCATCTGTGAGGACCAATTATATGAAGATAGGTTGAAAATAGGTGAAGTGGTCCTTTAAAGGAAAAATTGCCCGTACATCTGCGACATGTATGTAAAACACGCACCGCTCAATAGATCCACACACACACACACACACACACACACACACACACAAACACACACACACACACACACACACACACACACACACACACACACACACACACACACACACACACACACACACACACACACACACACACACACACACACACACGTACAGGGGTGTCGCACCAACTTCTAGACCCTGGGTACAAGGATTCACTCACATTTTGTGCTTTAACTATTGAAAAATAGCAGATATACAAGCTCACAGGTGCCGTGCTGCGAGCTTTTAGATCTGAAATTTTTGAAAAATCGTGAAGTCTTTGAATATTTAAAATCCTTCCAAGGTTTTTTTGAAAAACCTAGGTTTCTATATCAGTGGTGCTCAAACCTTTTCATGTGAAGGACCCCCAAATGATATGCCACGGACCTCCATCTCTAAATATTTAGTTCCAGGGACCCCCCAGAAGCAAAAAAAAAGTAACTCAGTCCCACTTTCCCCTCCCTTGTGACGCCCCTGCACACGTACGCGTGCTCGCCAATCAGCGCCATAACCCGGTGGATATGAGAGGGACTTCTCAGAGGGAAAAGGCAATTAGCCCTATTGAACATATTATCTGCTGTATACGGGGGCCTCTCGGCGCCAAATGGCCACGTAACGGATGTTAAACGCCGCGCGGCTCGCTATGCTAGACTATATGTAGGGCTGTCAGGTGTCAGCCTGGCTTATGGAGGACGAGGATGGATTGGTCTCTGAGGAGCGCTAAATAAAGGGCCCTCTGTAGAGGGGGTGTCACACTGTGGCGGATGCACGGCCCACTGCCCCGCATGCTGTCACAGTCACACCAGAAGCACTCACTTCCAGTAAAAGTATTGACACTGCATCGGAGAAATATTCCGTAAAAAGTAGAAGTCAAATGTGCGTTGTCTCTGCCATAAATCAAAATAGTCTTTATTCGTCACATGATGAATAAAGTGCCCTCCACACTACAGGCGGTTGCCGTCGGGGCTGCCGCTAGGATCAGCGGTGGCCGCACCGCGGTGAGACACAAACACACTCGCTCAGTGAGTAAACGCTGCGCGGTATTTCACAAAGATGAACACAATCCATCTCTCACCGCCCGCGTACGCATGCACAAACGAGCACGCTCGCGGGGGATTTCACGGACCCACTCGCCTCGCCGCCCCAAAACTTCGCTGCGCGGCTGAAAAAGCCGCCAGCCTCCGATTGAAAATGAATTGCTAGGAGGCGGTGACCGCAGCTAGTGTGGAACCCCCTTAACTGAGTAAACATGTTTTGGGCTCTCACAGCATATCTCCATATACATGGATATCCGTATATGGTTACCAGGGGTCTCCATATATGGGTAACTGGTCCGATATGCATCAATAGACCTGTGATGTCACAGTGATGTGTCAGGGGAACCACAGTGTCAGGCGTGACCTAGAGAGATACACGGACAAGATGAGCCAGTTTTCATAGTTAACTGTGACATAATATTATGGTCGCAATTAGTCTTATTTTTGGTCCTCTCAGTTCTCATTTGAAGGAATTTGTCGCTAGTTTTAAGCAAGAAAAAAGTGCTTACCCCATTGGCATATTTATTTGCTTGATATGAGACAATTTAGGCTAGATTTCTTTTCAGGGCATTTTTAGCAGTGCACACACTTTCTCATAAATGTTATGTCATAAACACGTTTCGCATTGCAATGGGTTGTGAGCTTGCGCGGCACCGTAGTATGTACGACAAAGTAAGGAATTCATTTACCAAAGTTGAAATATGGAGATATGGTGCCCGACCGACGTATTACGACATATTATATCAATATCAACACGTGCGGCCTCGCTGAAGAGTCAGTGAACGTTATTAACGCCATACATGCTACACTGTATCAACATACACTTAACCATGTTTAACCATGCATGTGTGTGTGTGTGTGTGTGTGTGTGTGTGTGTGTGTGTGTGTGTGTGTGTGTGTGTGTGTGTGTGTGTGTGTGTGTGTGTGTGTGTGTGTGTGTTTTAACCATGCAAGTGGGGGGTCGGGGTGTGTGTGTGTGTGGGGGGGGGGGGGGAGAGAGGTTGAACGGGTACATGTCCAAACAGGACCATTCATTTCATCTTGCTGAGCTAAGTGCATTCTTGGCTTGTGTGGTTTGGGGATTTGGGGGGGTTTTGGAGGGCGAAGTGTGGGGTGGGGGGGGGGGGGGGGGGGGTTTCGGCGATCCGGGCAGCCAGGCTGAAGCCAGAGAGCCCATTTGTGGAGGCAAAATGTCATCTGGGTGCCCTCCTGCATCTGGGCACGTGTGTGTGTGTGTGTGTGTGTGTGTGTGTGTGTGTGTGTGTGTGTGTGTGTGTGTGTGTGTGTGTGTGTGTGTGTGTGTGTGTGTGTGTGTTGTGTGAGAGTGCAGGGGCGTCACACCAAATTCTGGGCCCAAGGTACAAGGATTCACTGCGGGCCCCCCCTGAATGTTAACTATTGAAAAATAGCAGATATACAAGCTCACAGCGCGGCACCGAGTGCCGCGCTGCGAGCTTGTAGATCTGCTATTTTTTTTAAAAATTGTGAAAATGTGTGCAAGAAACCTACGTTTCCATGTCAGTGGTGCTCAAACCTTTTCATGTCAAGGACCCCCAAAATGATATGTATTTGGCCACGGACGCCCATCTCAATATATTTAGTTCCAGGGACCCCCCAGAAGCAGAATTTTAGTTACAAATGTTTGCTTAAAAAATACATATATTGAAAGATTTGCACACATTTTCACGACTTTTCAAAAATAGCAGATCTACAAGCTCACGGCGCGGCACTCGGTGCCGCGCTGTGAGCTGTGAGTTACCAGGGCCCCTCCACCTTGGGCCCTAGCAACTCAGTCCCACTCCCCCCCCTGTGACGCCCCTGTGGTTGTGTGTGTGTGTCTGTACCCTGTCTCTGCCCTTCAATTATATCTGTGTCTGCCTGTGTTTATGGATCACTCTAATTCTGTCTCTTTGCCCATTTCTGTCTCTTAGCGTTTACACGCCGGCCGTCTCCCCGTCACCGTCTGTCTCCTCTGGACAGGCCTCTCTCTCTCTCTCTCCCCCCCCCTGTCTGTGTCCAGTCAAGTCAATTTGATTTATTAAGCACATTGAAAAGAACGACCAAGGTTGACAAACCCTATAACAGCAAAACAACCTAAGAAAACACAGATATACTAGTAAGACGCCTCAGGGCGACAAGCGACCTCGCCCTAAAGGTCGCGAGGTCACGCCACAGTGTTGTGGACATCAGGGATGTGGACATCGGGGATCTCCATATATGGGCATACAAGGGATTTGTTCCCCTGGCATCACATGGGATCTCCATATCTCCATATATGGGCATAAAAGGGATTTGTTCCCCCTGGCATCACAGGGGTCTCTCTAACAGAGGGCATCATTAATGTTGATGACATTAGGGAACTCCATTTATAGGCATAAAAGGGATTCTGTTAGTGTGACATCACAGTGAAGCCAGAGTGTGATGTCAGAGCGGGAAACTCATTCTGGTAGAGTGGTTCCCCTGACATCACTGTGACATCAGAGCATGATGTCATCATGATGACACATTTTTACAGTCTATGGGTTTGACGCTGTGTACACGTCGTCTACACAGAGACAAGCTGCACATCGGGCACGAATTTTTTTTTTTTTTTATAAAATGTGACTCAGCGTGACTGAGGGGCAGTCTTTTCGGAAGGCAGGGTTTTTCACTACTGCTAATATGACTTTTCTTTTCTTTTTTTTCTTTTTTAATGAAAAAAAAGAAGCCACAAATGCATCTCAAAATATCTAGGCTACATTTCACTTAAACGCCAGAGCTTAACTCTGCATGTGAATAAGACTTGTTTTAATTAATGTGAGAGATCGTCAGGTCATTTGAAGGTTAGACATTTATTTAGAACTTGAATATCTCAAAAGTAGTATTTCAGCGTGGCATCATTCTATAAGCCATATCTTCAAAACTGTTGGGTCAATCTCCACAACCAATATATCATTTTGTAGCTATGATCCCCAGCTTTCAAATGAAATGAAAAAATGAAAATGAGAAAAAATTTAATGACTAGCCGTCAGCTGCGCTGGGACACAAATGATCACCTGTCTAGATGAGTTTGTTCGCTTGTGGGGGGCGAGGGCTGCACATCTTTTGTAGCATTGTATTCCCAAGACAAAAAATTAGATTATAATAAATTTACCCCCATTGACTCCGGATGGGGTACCAAATGCATGGCACTGGATGGGGACTCAAATGCATGGCACTATATCAAATTATTGTCTTAGGAATGCGAGAAAAAAAAAAATATATATATATTATTGAACTCAAGTCTCCATGGGGTGGGTCATTTTGGGGGTGAACTACTCCTTTAAGGAAGAGAGGAAAAATATTACATGATTACATATATTACATGATATATTACACATGTGATATGATATATTACACATGTGATATATATTACATGAATGTGATATGATATATTACATGAATGTGCTTTGCATGAATGGCAACAATGATAAGATGGTAAGTTAACTATGCGCGAAAACCAATTTCACCCACTTTTTTTTTACAACCTGCGATGTGACACCAATTAAGCCGATTATTTTAATCTTATTGTGGGTGTAGTTTTATTGAATGAGTAGGAATGTCCTGACGTCTGTTTTGAGCGTATACGGATGGTTTATAAAGGCTTGGTTAAAGGTCTCTCTCTCTCTCTCTCTCTCTCTCTCTCTCTCTCTCTATCTCTCTCTCTCTCTCTCTTTCTCTCTCTCAGCACTCGGTCGCTTGGACTTTCTACGTTTCTGTTTGCGCTCGTTTTTCGTGCGTCGCAGACAGTCGTGGAGCCGCGCGACGGTCTCTGCAGGTCGCCCGGCGGTGGCGTGGCACCACTCTGTCATCGCCAAAACCAAACCAAACAAGCGTGCACGCACGTATACGTTTAGGCACGCACGCAAACACACACTCTCTCTGTGTCTCTCTCTCTCTCTCCACTTCTCTCGCCCCCGACAGAAATGGTTTATAAGGCTTGCGCGCCGGGGCCCGCGTGCGGCTGCCAAGATAATGAATAGGCGCGGCAGCTCATGCATGCTAATGTTATGTTGTAAGCAGTTTTGTTGACAAGTGCTAATACTTCTTTCATACTATCATCAAAAGCAGCTAATACAACAGCCATTACTCGGAGCCTCTCCATGCGCGACATGATGGATTGTGACCTTAATATAGGTTAGCCCGAGTTTTGAAAGTTAAACAACCCGCAATAAATCACGGGGAATTATTACAATGCTGCTTTAATTGGTTAAGGACTGTTTATTTCCTTAAAGAGGTAGGGGTAGGAAGGGGAAGGGGAAGGGGGGGGGAGAAAAAAAATTGGGTTTCCGCACTTTTTAATTTGCCAAAGTGCATTTTCATTACGAATGGCAGTTTAATATTACCCCTCCTTTGTCATGCAAAGTACGGCGACACAACTGGCAATCTATTAATTGGACCAAAAAATGCGATGCCAGCGTTAAATCCTCTCTCTCTCTCTCTCTCTCTCTCTCTCTCTCTCTCTCTCTCTCTCTCTCTCTCTCTCTCTTTCCTCTCAGGGGGTTGGTAGCTGGTAGCATCTATCAGAAGCAAAGGCCCAGGAGACAAAGTTAAACACCCTCTCTCTCTCTCTCTCTCTCTCTCTCTCTCTCTCTCTCTCCACTGTACTGTAGCTCGCACGCCCAGCGATCGCGCTATCCGCTCGATCGCCCTCCTCCCATGGCCAACACCAAACATACCAGATAATATAAAACAAAAACAACGCCACGCTGGAATAAAGATGACAGGCGCCCGGCGATCCGCACGGCGCCCCCCGACCGCCACTACCTAATTAAGAGACACTAAAAGTGAGGGACAGGACGGGTAATTACGCCTCCCCCCCCGTTGGTTTCTGCTTTTCAACTTCGTCTTCTTCACGGGAGTCACTGTGTGATTCATTGACGCTGAAGTCCATGCCCCCCCCCCCCCTCCTCCCCCCCCCCCCCCCCCCCCTCGTTTTATTCTGCCCAAAACGTAAAACCCTAGCTTACATTTTGGTATTGGTTTGGGTTTGTTGTTAGTTACCTTGCTGCGATGTTGCTCGAAAAATTTACGCTAAAAAAGAGCTGATTCTGACAAACATCACCAAACATCACCAAACCCACTGCTGTTTGTTTTCTTAATGTAAATAATACACATTTCAACTTCCTGTTTATTTTGTTGTTTTTTCACAAGGAAGAAAAGCCCGACGTGGATCCGCCTTTACCATCAGATCGCAGTTACTATCAAAACTTCCACCGGCTGTCTGTCTGTCTGTCAGTCACGTCACGTCACGTCGCGTCACACTTTTCCCCTACTCATATCTCAGGCACCGTTGCCCCGATCCGTGCCAAACTTTGCATACACACACTCCTTGGCTGCCAAACCACAACCCCCACCCCTCATTTCTCACATGGCCCTCTTCTAGCGCCACCATGTGGCCGATTCTTCCAAAATACATTTTTGGACACTGCTCCTACAGATTTTGCCCTAAAATCACGCAAAGCGCTACACAGTATCTCTGAAGTCATGTCATCAACATGGATCTGTCCCATTTCCCATATTCCCTCCTGATGCCTATCACTGCCTTCTAAAGTTTGTGAATGTGATCTGATGGTCAAACTGTTACAGTTTGTTTGAGGTACCAGTAAGATTGGGACCGGAGCGCTTGTTTTAATTCACCTTGTGGGCAGTCCCCGGAAGAAGCCGATGTCATTGGGGAGCTGCTCAGTGGTAGAGCATTTGACTGCATTGTTCCCACGTCTCATTGTTCCTCCATTGTTCCCATTAGTCTGACGCTGTACCTCAGTAAAACTATGCCTAAACCTAAACTGGTGAATGCTAACCAGGTGAATTTTAACCTGGAATGATAATCCTAACCTCAGTAAAACTATTCCTAAATCTATAACCTGTAGGACTAGGTAGTTCCCCCGAAGGAGGCACTGCTTGCTCCACCTTGTGCCCAAAAACGTTAGGATATTTAGAATGCGTTTTTAAAATCGGTCTAAATAGGTTAACACTCATGTTAGGATACGGTATGAAGCTCACTCTCAAAAAGTCTAACTGTGTCTCATATGTGGGATACATTTGATTTGGGTTTGCAACAGTTATCTATACTATAATTAGAGAGGTCAGTCAGTAGGTCAGTCAGTCACACAATGCATTATCTATTCACTCGCTTCAGCGACTGATCCCAAATTTAACATGGCATTGGCCATTAGCATTATACACACGGTGACAGAGCCCGAATTTCATTTTTCCCAAATTCAAGCTATTTATTAGCGTTTCTTCACCACTTCTGTTCAACTCTACAGCCTGTTGTAAGGGTTACGGTCCGTTCCTCCAGGCCGGGATCTGTAGTCCCGGACCACACACACCTCTCTCACAGTTAGTAATGTTGCAGTGACGAGAGTCTCTCTCTCTTATTTGTATCCATCATAAATATACACTCCTCCATGGGCTGCTCCTTACATTATGATGCTCCCACATATTCTCACGCACACACCAGTTACAGTTACTTTCCCCATAACCCACACTCTGCACATATTTTGCAGCACATATCTTCGAACGGGTAAGGTCTAGTATGAACTAATTGTTCAGACTCTCACTGCTGACCTGTTTTAGGAGGAAGAAATGAGAAAGGAGTTGTTTCCCAGCCTGTTGTGTTTATACATAGTTTTATCAAAGTAAGAAGACCACTGCAATTACGTAAAAAATGTGCTAGGATTTTTGGGACATCTAGTCACCATTGTGAATGATGTGAATGGATAGCCAACGACAGAAAACACATATATACGTTTAAATGCAATGCAATTACATTTAATCATAATTTATACATGACTGGACGTTGTGGACGCCGTCAAAAAATTGAACCGGGGCGATTTTCGAGTTTGGACGCCGTCACCGGAGCGTCCGGCGTTGCCGTCGCCGTCGGCAGTGGAGCGCACCCTTCACTGATTAAAACCGGAGCGTTCCCAGCGTTGCCGTTGACGCGACGCTCGAACTAATTGATTATTCGAAAAAAGTGTTGTTTTTTGGAATATACATTTCTAAAATAGCAGAAACAGCAGATCTACATGCTCACAGCTTTGTGGAAGAAAAACAAAAACTGTCAACCATTCCATAATTCACATTACTAAATTTCCCCCTTGGGATAATAAAGGTATCTATCTATCTATCTATAAAAATAAAAATAGATTGATAGAAGATATAATCGATGGTTACATCAGCCCCCCTAATTTAGTCCAAAGCCACATCTTTATGTTTGTAATATCTGGAGCGCTGTGATTGGTCGGTTTGGACGGGGCTGATGACAGCGCTTAGGACACGCCGCCAGCTGGCTGTGACAGGATGCCACCCAGACGTGTCACACCGCACACGCACACACACACACACACACACACACACACACACACACACACACACACACACACACACACACACACACACACACACACACTGTCATACATACTAGATGTGCACAACCATACATAAATGCGCACACACACACACACACGCGCGTGATGTGCCATCTATCCCCCGATGGCCGTCACTCAGCTGTCACTCTCCGATGCCTCGTGGACCAATCAGGCGGCGTCTCGCGGGACGCAGTGTCACACATTTAAAGATGCGTGACAAACCGCTCCTTGATTTCCCACTGGCCACCGTGTCTGCAGCCTGCATGCGCACGTCGTGCCAAATGTACACGTACGTGCACGTAACACTCACGCACCGCGCACGCACGCACGCACCCACACACACACACACACACACACACACACACACACACACACACACACACACACATTCACACATTCACACATGCGCACTTGTCAGTGGCTTGACGTCAGCTCTCTGTGTGTGTGTGTGTGTGTGTGTGTGTGTGTGTGTGTGTGTGTGTGTGTGTGTGTGTGTGTGTGTGTGTGTGGTGTGTGTGTGTGTGTGTGTGTGTGTGTGTGTGTGTGTGAACTGGTTCGCGTCAACAGGCAGGTGTTCTCTTGCGGCTTTAACGTCCTCCTCACTCCAATAATAATACAGATGTTTAAAGTTTTAATCTGTAACTGGAGTGTCCAATCCGCTGTGACTGTCGCCTTCAAATAACTTTATTGACCATGCAGTCCTAACGATAGAGTTATAATGTATTTCACGGTCGGTAGGATATATACAGTATATGCTAACCGGAAATCCCACTACTGTGGCTCACCCAGCACATATACTGTGGGTGTGCATGTGCGTGCGTGCGTGCGTGCGTGCGTCCGTGCATGCGTGCGTGTGCGACCGTGTGTGCGTGTGTGTGTGTGCGTGTGTGCGTGTGTTAGCTGTAATAATATAGACCTTTGAAAAACTGTGATTTGGTACAAGGAGAAGCTGTTTTGGGCCCATTACTCTCACCTATTGTGGCCGGGTATTCATTTTGAAATGAGAGAGAGAGAGAGACAGATAGAGAGAGAGAGAGGGGGGGGGGGGGGGGGCGGTAAGAGCGGGGTTGAGGGGCTGTGACTGCGGGGGCTCGACAGCAGCAGATATGTGGCTGTTATGGCGGGGATGAAAGCAACAACTTCAATTGAAGAGCTTTCAGCGCTCCTCGCGTGCGCTTCCACAGTGATGTTACAAAGCCATTTGTGTCGCATCACTTTTGGACAATTACAGCCTCTCTCCCCCCCCTCCAAAAAAAATGGCTTGTTTATAATAATAGGTGAGCTGAGACAACAATTGCGCTGGAGTAGCTTTGAAGCTGAAGGGGGGCCGGGGGAGGGGGAGGGGGGGCACAATGATGTGCCAAAACATGCGAGTTGTAAAGAGAGAGCGCACACTAGTACACAGTCACACACACACCAGGGACGTGCTGATTCAGCCCGGGAAAAAGAGTTAGAGAGGCCCTCATTGCGCGCTATAGAGAGAGATCTCTCTCTATAGCGCTGCTGCTGCTCAAAGATTTGCCATTTCAGATCATGACAAGTGACAAGCCAGTGGGCCAATTATTGTACATGAGTTATATTTCGTCGTTGTCGGGTGGAAACCTTGTATGCGAGGCGTTGTGTGCTTGTAGATCTGCTGTTTTCACTACTTTTGTGCGACGGCCTTGTATAATGAAGCAGTGCTTTACTTTGCGAAAAAATGTATAGGCCTACATTTGAAACTTGGAGATACAAGGTTTCTGCCCGATAATGACGATTTACTTTGTTGGCCGCCCAGCCCCCCAAAATGGCCGACATTTTATTTTTCATTTTTTCCTAATGGCCGGCCTGGACCGGCCGGGAATGAACCGGCCGTTCGGGAGTTGTCCCGCTTTTCCCAATGGCCAGCACGTCCCTGGGGCACACAATGATGTGCCGAAACATGCGACTGTAAAGAGAGAGCATACACTAGTACACGCAACATGGCAAAGCACCCTATAAACCTTTGTGTGCGTGTCTGTGTGAGTGAGAGATAGTTTGTTTATATCATGCCTGTGAGTACATATGTGTTTCTGTTTTCTATAGATTTGTGTGCGTGTACATGCATGCGTGCATGTGTGCGTGCCTGCGCGCCTGCCTGCGTGCATACGCGCACACGTGAGTGCTCACCTTTTTGTTTGAGAATGTGTAACGGAGGTGATGCGAAGTTGCGAACCTCCCCACCCAGGCTTTGACCCCGGGCCTCCCACGTTAAAGTCCCAATATCTTTACCATCACTCCAAAGGGATATCCCTATGGAACGAGGGAGATACTAGACTCTTTGAGGCTTCAGGCTGGGGCTGCGACTCCGCCACACATGCTCGTGAATATTTGCTAAGGCGCACGGACGCACGCACGCACGCACGCACGCACGCAGGGCCACGCGTGCAGGCACACATGCACGCACCCATCGATCAGGCTTTGCGTTTTTCAAAACAAGCACAAAGAAGAAGATGAAGAGAGAGAGAGACTAAAGTACCCACCAACCTCACCTCAGTAAAACTCAGCCATCAATCAAGGCCGAGGCGCGGCGCCTCCATGTGATGCGGCTCGTACAGCAGACACACTGCTAGCTCGCCGTAATTGTTTGTGACACAAAGCCTGCGCTGATCCAGGAAGCAACAGCGTCTACAGCCTCACAACCAGATCATAAATCAATTTACCAAACTGTTTGTGCTTTCACACACACGCCGCTAGTGTGTTTTGGTAATGGAGTAATCCTTTTTAATAGGAAATACACAATCTCGCTTTCTCTCTCTCTTTCTCTCTCTCTCTCTCTCTCTCTCTCTCTCTCTCTCTCTCTTTCTCTCTCTCTCTCTCTCTCTCTCTCTCTCTCTCTCCCTCCCTCTCACACACACACACTCACAGACGCACGCACACACGTTGTGCACTGCTGATTTGAACAGTTTGATGGATTAGCCTTTGTGCAGGATTCCATGGATGACATCCATTCAGAGTGGAATTCCAGGTGTGGTTTGGGGAGAAAACTAGCAAGAGAGAAGAGAAAAGTGATGACTGGGAGGCAGAGTTACGTGTCATTACACTGGAGAGACAGAGAGACAGACAGACAGAGAGAGAGACAGACAGACATGCAGGGACAAAGAGACAGAGAGACATGCAGGGACAAAGAGACAGAGTACAAAAAGAAAACCATCAGAATTGTGTTTCTGCGGTTGTGAAAACGGACTGGAAGGTTCGCGGTTCGATTCCCGACTCTCCCTGAGTTTTTACCTGGCATGGTTCCCCATGCCGTCGGTGTGTGAGTGTGCGGACATTTGTAGCTTGCGTGCGTGCGTGCGTGTGTGTGTGCGTGAGAGAGAGAGGGTGTAGTGTGCACACTGAGAACTAACGTGTGAGTAACATTAACTCATTCACCGCCAGACACGTCTCCCCACGTCTCTTCTTTTTCGTGCGCCCAGACCGCCAAACTCGTCTAAGCGCGTCTCTTTTTAGAGCGGTGTGAAACGGCGCTCCCTATGGATAGGTTTGTGTGTCTCATGCCCGCTCTGTCTCATGCCCTGTTACCATCCAGCATAAATAGCTGCAATGACAATGGGTGACCAGAAGAGGGCACTGTTGCACAGCCTAGCCAGTAGCCACACCAGTACTGTAATTGCGACCGTAGGTCGCAGTTTACTGTCAGAACCGGCACAGCTTGTCCGTATACGTGTAACGCCTGACACTGTGGTTCCCCTGACACATCACTGTGACATCACAGGTGACATCACAGTGATGTCAGATACACAGAGCAGGGATCTCCATATATGGGCATAAACAGGTGACGTCTCAGTGGTGTGGCTGGTTCAGACAGGGATCTCCATGTATGGGCATACACTCTATGCCCATATATGGAGATCCCTGATGTCATCAATATTAAGCCCATATCTAACAGGACTTCATATCCATATATGGGGAACTGGTCCGATATACATCACTGGCCAGACGGCCAAGACATGGCGCGACCTCGCGAGGTCGCTTGTTGCCCTGAGGCGTCTTACTAAACTACTGACAGACAGGAACAGATTGAGAAGGGCACTGTTGTGCAGACTCGACACACACACACACACACACACACACACACACACACACACACACACACACACACACACACACACACACACACACAAACACGTGCACAAGCCTTTATAGTTGCTGAGTTAATTCATGCTGGGGATCAAACAATTTGGTGAAAAAAGCAAAAGAAAGAAAGAAAGAATTCAATTCAAGCCTCCATCAATATTCTTAAAGGAGGTGAAAAGTTGACCGGAGTCAAACAAGAGAGGGCTGTTAACGATAAGTGTCGTCACCTCACACTTCTCATCCATTATTCCGCTTCTCACTCTCGTCTTTCTGCATCGTTTCATCCACCCCTCCATCCACCCCTCCATCCATCCATCCATCCATCCTGTCTTTGATAGATCCAGTGTGTGTGGGGGGGGGGTGTGCAGGGGTGTCACAAGGGGGGGGGGGGGGGAGTGGGACTGAGTTACTAGGGCCCAAGGTGGAGGGGCCTTAATTATTTTATACTTTAGCTATTGAAAAATAGCAGATCTACAAGCTCACAGCGCGGCACAGAGTGCCGCGCTGCGAGCTTGTAGATCTGCTATTTCTGAAAAGTTGTGAGAATGTATGCAAATCTTTGAAATATGTGTACTTTTTAAGCGAACATTTGCAACTCAAATTTTGCTTCTGGTGCATGGGTCCCTGGAACTAATTATTTTGAGATGGCCAAATACATATCATGTTGGGGGTCCTTCACATGAGGGGGTCCTTCACATGAAAATGTTTGAGCACCACTGACAAAAAGAATCATGTTTTTGTTTCTCAAAAATAGTAGATCTACAAGTTCGCTGTGAGCTTGTATATCTGCTATTTTTCAATAGTTAAAGAACAAAATGATGCGTTCCCATGTCTAAATGGGTTGAAGCCCCTCCCCTATGAAGAACATTCACCGGGGGCCCACAGTGAATCCTTGTACCCAGGGCCCAGATTTTGGTTAGGGTGTGTGTGTGTGTGTGTGTGTGTGTGTGTGTGTGTGTGTGTGTGTGTGTGTGTGTGTGTGTGTGTGTGTGTGTGTGTGTGTGTGTGTGTGTGTGTGTGTGTGTGTGTGTGTGTGTGTGTGTGTGTGTGTGTGTGTGTGGGTGGGTGGGTGGGTGGGTGTCAGGTGTATAATAGCTCAGGTGTGCCGTGGAGAACAAAAGGAACAGAGCGAGAGTGAGAGTGAAGCGTCCATATACGTCCAGCCGCCTGTGGAGAAGAACGCGGTCGTGGCGTAGGGGGCCCCCACAGTCGGCACTTCTCTCGGCGCCGCTGTTTACTCTCGCCGGTCGCAGGGCGTGACTCCGGCAAGTGAAAGCACCTGCAGAGGGCCAGGTTTTCCGCCTTGCCTCCTCGGACACATGTGGCGTGACGGACAGGACGGCTCCCCCCGGCGAGTGACTCGACGCCAAGCACCTGGGCGGGAGAGAGGAGGAGGAGGAGGAGGGACGTCCCACAGTTGACTGCCATCCAAAAAACTTAAACCTGTGTTTGTTTTGTCGCTGTTGTCGAGTGTCGAGGGGGAAACCTCGTTTGTCCAGAAACGTTTACTTTGGACTGGAGGATTCCTATTCAAAAGTATACAATCTGCAAGCCCAAAACGTGAGCTTGTAGGTCGTCAATTTTTATTTTTAAGATTTGTTTTTTGGGGTGCTTTTGTGCCTTTTTTATAGGACCGTAGACTGACAGGAAATGGGGGGAAGAGATGGGGATTGACACGCGGCAAAGGTCGTCCGGATCGGGAATCGAACCGGCGACACTGCCAGGCATCCTATGTGGCAATGCCTAAGCGCTATGCGCCCGGACCAGTAGGTTAGCGGGCAACCGGGCGGCACATTTTCTTACTGCTTTTGTGTGACGTAGTATGGCGGAGTAGGGTGTTCATTTGACTAAGAAGACAAAACATAAAAAGTGAAGATTTAGAATTAAGGAGAACTGGGTGGGTTGTTATTGGGTGGGCTGATTTGTGTGTTTGACTGATTGATTGACACACACGTGTGTGTGTGTGCGCGCTGCGCGCATGCACGCATACACACGTCGTTCTCACACTCTGGAGAACAACACGTGTGTCCATGCAGGATTTATAGATCCCAACAAGGAACTGGATGAGGTGTCAGTATTGATGGCGTGCAGTCTTTTATGAGCTGGTATTGTGTGTGTGTGTGTGTGTGTGTGTGTGTGTGTGTGTGTGTGTGTGTGTGTGTGTGTGTGTGTGTGTGTGTGTGTGTGTGTGTGTGTGTGTGTGTGTGTGTGTGCGTGCGTGCGTGCGTGCGTGCGTGCGTGCGTGCGTGCGTGCGTGTAATTAGGTTAAATAGATGGGGCCTGGACGCGCGTGGCAAAAGGCTTTACATTTCTCACCCCGCTCAGATTTATGGCCAAACTCTACTCCCCCCCCCCACCCCGCCCCTAATGCACTCATTTGCATGGAGCTGGGGTTTGTGTGTGTGTGTGCGTGCGTGTGTGTGGGCATGCGTGAGCGTGTGTGCGTGCGTGCATGTTATACAGTGTGTTACATCTGCCAGACACTTACGGTAGATCAGTGTTTCTTAAAGTGGATTTCAGGGACTCTCTAGGTTCCTTTATGGGGGTCTAAATTGACCCTACAAGTCTGTAACTTTGACATTTGGTTCCATTTGTACGCTGTCAAAGTTAAGGGGAGACCTTCAACTTTCAAAGTTTGAGAACCACTGACTTAATAGTTAACCACTTGAACCCCAACAACAACAACATCCATATTCTGGTTAGGAACATTATGGGTAGACATAGCAGATTTACAGCAGGTTTCAACCCGATGCTTTTTATGGTGAAGAGATTTGGTGTAGATGGATGTGGGAAAAAGTAAAACGACAAACTCTTTCTGTTAAAGTAGTTCCCCTGACATCACAGTGATGTCAGAGTGTGATGTCAGAGCGGCAAACGTAAAGAAGTGTACACGTGAGGACAGACAGAAGGAGACATGATGACATGAAGACAGGCCATTTCACATCCACACACCTTTGGTTGCAAGTTCGCAACTAAGTCATAGTAGAAAAATGCTGACTGTCAAGTTAAGTGTGTCCATGTTAAGTCGTTACACTTATGGACATCAATGGTATTGCTGGATCAGCCAAAAGCAAGAATAGACCTTACCTTAGAAGAGTTGTTGAAGGTTGTTGACAGCAACAGGAGCTCTGTAAAGACCCCTGCTGTGAAGGTGACACTTCTATGGCCCAAATACAGTTAGACAGAGAATCAATGATGTAGGACAGATTGGCGTTCTAAAATTGCCGTTACAGTAGATCTGCTATTTTCACCAAATGCTGCATATAGAGACGCTACTGTTGACGATAAGCACAAAGACAAGGGGCCGGGTTATGAATAGGTGCCCCCCCCCCCTCCCCCCATGTCCCGCCAAACCGCCTATTAGCGGTGTGATGTGAAAGGTCCGTATGGCGAGCGCTGGATTGATAGTTTGACAAGTCCAACAAAGCTCATTGTCATTATAATTCATTATAATTGCTCTGCAGTGGAGTGTTAATTTCACGGCCGTCCATATCGCCGTTGGACGTGACGTGACGTGACGTGATGGCCTGCCTGTTATTCCCATCTCTGGAAAAAAACATCTGTCCGTTCCGACATCTTCCTCCCGCCTTCTTCCTGTATTTATATCACCCTCTCCGCGCTGTCGGAAATAATGACTCCGTACATGATGGCTATAATCACTCCATATGTAATTAGAACGCAAGTAAAACCACTTTTACGTTGAATATAATATAATATATGACGGATACAGTATGTTTGATAATGAGAAAGTATTGATGAAGTACAGTATGGTGATACATAATGTGATATTGAAGACAGTAAAGTGATAATGACACTCTTATGTCAATATATAATAAGAGTGTAATGGAGCAGCTGCGACCGCGGTTTTCCCATGCAGTGACCCTGATCGCAACGGTGGGGGCCGATGGGCAAGGAGGGTCGCGAGCTTATGAGAATCAACTAAAATAAGACCTTAAAACCTGGCGAAAACAGTTGCGTGCATTACAGCGCAAGATTAGATGAGGATAAAGGAAATCATTAAATGGAAAACATTAAATTAACTTCTGAAAAGGCTTCTAGGCCTGCACTAGCCTACTAGTAAAACTAGTGGAACCGCAATCTTGCGGTTGTAAACAATAACACAGACAATATAAATCCTTAGTCTAGTAGTGGCAAGAAGGTGTTATCATGGGCGACAAGTCTCTTACAAAATCGGCAAGAGTGCCTCACAATATATAAAGCTATATTATAACCTCTCCATCATCTGCAATAGTCAGTAGTGTGTATTCCCCACACTCCCGCGCCCCCACCGTTGCGCTCAGGGTCACCGGGAAAACCGCGGTCGTGGAGCAGCCATCCCCGGTCTTCCAAGTATTGGCTTGAGAATGTGATGAAAACAAACCAAATGTCCATGAATTCTAAGCCTCATGTTGTGCGTGTATGAACTTCTCCTTTAAGACCACCAACGAGAAAGGAAAAAGAAGTACCTGTATCCTCTCTCTCTCTCTCTCTCTCTCTCTCTCTCTCTCTCTCTCTCTCTCTCTCTCTCTCTCCCCCTCTGTCTGTGTCTCTCTCCCCCTCCCTCCAGGCTATAGCAGGCAGTGTGGTGTTGAGTTGAGGCCTGGTCCATTGACAGGCCAGAGTGGCAGTAACTTATTGTGTATTGATGGAGTGTGACAAATCATGAGGGAGCTCAGGGTTGCATGGCAGAG
>NC_137832.1:62648937-62653937 GCF_963921795.1 Nannobrachium achirus | reverse complement strand
GAGAGAGAGAGAGGGAGAAATTGTGAAAATAGCAGATCTACATGCTCACAACTGTGAGCGGTGTGAGGTGTTGTGATCTGCCGTTTTCACAATAGAACTGTGTTATACAAAAATGTATGCCTCAACTCTTCCCCACTTAAAATATGATTATTTTGTGGGTCACAGCCTGAAAAGGTTGAGAACCACTTCCTTACACCACTGGCAGAGGATGGCTGAAAGGTGAGGTGGAGGAGAGTGCTGCGTGCGTGTGCGTGTGAATATGCACAGTATCAGTATGTGGGCGATAGGGGAGACTTACATGAGCTAATGATAGCAGAATGTTAACAGTGCTGTCACCGCTAACTGATCCCAGTTCACAACAACCCAGCTGATTCAAAACAGACACTGTGTTATTGGTGACCTCTCACACTGTACTCTGTGCATGCGTGAGTCTGTGTGTGTGTGTGTGTGTGTGTGTGTGTGTGTGTGTGCGCGTGTGTGTGTGTGTGCGTGTGTGTGTGTGTGTGTGTGTGTGTGTGTGTGTGTGTGTGTGTGTGTGTGTGTGTGTGGCTAAGCCCTGTTATCCTTTTAGCGTTGCTTGTGCAGTAGTTGCTCTAACGTTTGCAACGTGCTTCCTAATGTCGTTTAAATCAGTGATTTGATTTTGAACTGCCATTTTGATATTTTGGTCCGTCGATCTGGTTGTCGATCTGCTAATATTCTTATTTGAAAGCCTCCCCAACCCATTAAAACTGCGAAAGTGTCTGTGTCATTTAAATAGCAGATATAGGCTACATCTGCTATTTTTGGACATTTTTGAAAAATGTTGAAAGAACAACTGTTTTATAAGAGGGCATTTGTAGAATCACTTTAAATTTTCCATTTTTATACTTTGGATATTCAAAAATAGCAGTCCGCGGTAGTAATATGGTAGTCCGCGGTAGTAATGGTAGTCCGCGGTCAAATAATTCAAATAAATACCGTAAGAGTCCTTGACATGAAAACGTTTGAGCACCACCGATATAGACACAGTATGTTAAAAAAAAACAAAAAAACATCAGGATTTAGAAGTACATTGGTAGAACCGGCCTCATGGTTTGAACGGGTAAAAAAAAAGCCAGAACAACAGCAGCATCGACGGATCGCCTTCTTCCTCTCTCTCTCTCCGCGGCAGGGACGTGCTGGCCATTGGGAAAAGCGGGACAACTCCCGTATGGCCGGTTCATTCCCGGCCGGTACAGGCCGGCCATTAGGAAAAAAATCAAAATAAAATGTCGGCCTTTGTTCCATTTTGGGGGCTGGGTGGCCAACAAAGTAAATCGTCACTGTCGGGCAGAAACCTTGTATCTCCAAGTTTCAAATTTGTAGATTTTTTCGCAAAGCAAAGCCCTGCTTCATCATACAAGGCCGTCGCACAAAAGTAGTGAAAACAGCAGATCTACAAGCAGATCGTCTGTTTTCACTAGTTTAAATCATTTTTAAAATGATAAATAAAGCAAACGGTTTTGAACATACAAGGTTTCCACCCGACAACAACGAAATATATCTCATGTAATTGGCCCACTGGCTTGTCACTTGTCATGATCTGAAATGGCAAATCTTTGAGTATAGCATCTGCGCTATAGAGAGAGATCTCTCTCTATAGCGCGCAATGAGGGCCTCTCCAACTCTTTTTCCCGGGCTGAATCAGGGGCCCAGCATAATCGTTATGTAATTGCGCGAGCTCAGGGGCCTTTGTGTAGCGCTATAGCTCTGACATTTTGGAAATGCTCAATAGCAATATCTCTCGCACCTTCTCTCTCTCCGTGGGGAGAGGAGACAGGCTCTGGAAAACGACAAATGATGGATGGTTTTCTGAGGCTATATATACGCAATCAACTTTAGTGTAATTATATCGCTCGCTGTTTGTGTGTGTGTGTGTGTGTGTCTGTTTGGAGTTCTCGTCTGGCGCTATTAGTTTATCTTATGGGGATCTGATGCTCGCGAGCCGATATACCGGCGAGACCGAGGCAGAAAGGAAAGGCCGGGGTCGCCAGCCAGCCTGTGACCGATGTGTGTTTATTGAGGTGACCCAGATGTTATGTCGCTCAATCAATGGAACCCTGATGCCCTTTATAACCCACCTGCTCACTATACCGTGGTGATCTCTCTCGCTCTCTCTCTCTCTCTCTCACACACACACACACACACACACACACACACACACACACACACACACACACAGGCACGTGCACACATAGACATCAAAGGGGGCTTGAGCCCCTGCCCTTTTAAAGTGTCCTCTCCAGACCATGAATGCAGTTTTTACTACGGCGAAGGAAATGCAAATTCCCCTCTTTCCGATGCCTTAACTGAAGGCAGCATTCAAGAGAATTGCCTTGTCCAAACTCTCCTGAACTTGAAAGCAGCATCTTATGTTGAAAGAATTGTCCTCTCTGTGTAGAAAGCAAGCATTGAAAATAGCCTGCGCTGCGACGGGTTGTGAGCTTGGAGGTCGGCTATTTTCGATATTTTCACCAAGAGGGCCCTTTTAGAAATTTCAGCCCCTGCCTCTCTAACATTCTCTGCACGTCCCTACACACACACACACACACACACACACACACGCACACGCACACCCACACACCCACACACCCACGACCGCACAGAGAGTCTCGTCCTTTTCTCCCACACTCCGGGATCATCCGTTGATCGGTCTCGGAGGCCTGCGTGCCGCAACGGTCGGACAACTAGACTAGAAAAAAACAAACCAAACGGTGCGTTTCTTGGCGGTTCCCCATTGAGATGCAGCTCAGCTCAGCAACCATTAAAGTCTCCTGGATTGAATATTCAAGAGCAAGCGTTCCCTCCTTCCCTATTGACTCCTATCTGTCTGTCTGTGTGCATCCCGGGCCGTCCAGCTAGGCTATCTATCGACGGGGGTTGTGTGTGTGTGAGAAGCTCTAAGCCCCCGGCCTGTCGGCCGCATCGACTGGCCCGCGATGGAGGGTCCTGAGAGGGAGAGGATGCTGCTCCGCCAGCGCATGCTCCTCCCACCCATCCATTAACCTGGAACACCGACCGGCCGTGGAAGAGATGCCTCATAGGCACACACACACACACACACACACACACACACACACACACACACACACACACACACACACACACACACACACACACACACACACACACACACACACACACACACCATCTGCACAGTACAATCATGTCAGTGCCCATTTACGCATGAACCCTATAGCGTCCCTTGTTGGCGGAAATAGGGAATCTACCAGCTCTCAGCGCGTCGCAAGCTTGTAGGTCGGCTGTTTTAAATGATAAGTGAGTGGTGCATTTTCATATAGTGCCTTTATCCGATTCCCGATCCGGACGACCTTTGCCGCATGTCACTCCCCATTCAATGTCCATACCATACCTAACCTCGGTTTTATATCAAACAGATGCCAGTCACATTTATTGGTACAGTAGAGCTACTGCTACTGTCCCAGTCCTGCAGTGTCCTCATTGTCAAAAGTAACAAAAATCTGTTTTATTACTAACATCTCAAATTGAAGGTTTTAAGCTTTCTGGAGGTGTGTCTGTGTGTGTGTGTGTGTGCGTGCGTGCGCATACGTTCACCGCATGTCTGTGTATGCTCGCATCACGTATTTGTGTCAGTGTGTGACGTCGCACGTGTGCGGGCATGCACACATCTACATTTTGCTTGCGTGCGCGTGTGCGTGCTCAAGTCAGCATCGCCTGCTCTCCTGAACTGAATAGACTCTCACGGCATGAAAAGCTTACAAGGTGAGCTGTAAGTTAAAAAGGCGACGGCTTTTGCAGCGCCCGCCCCCCGCTTATCTGGTTCACACGGCTGTTGGCGGCACCAAACACGGAGAAGGAACAGAGAGAAAGCGTTATAATTTTATTATAAGGACAGAGGGGGGTGGAACGGAGCATGGCCCCGATAAGGATCTGGAGATTAGGACGGGAGCAGAACAATAAATTATGCAAAGTGTTTGAAAACACATACAGCCATAATTAAGTGGCATTTCTGAGTTTAAATGAGGTGACGGCGAGTCTTTCTTCGTCTCCCTGACCTCCTAGAACCGCCATTAGCCTGGAGAGAAATGAACTGTTTGAAAAACATGGACACAATCTGATGGTACGTGAGAACAGAAATCACGTATGCATGCACGCGCGCGCGCTCTCACACACACACACACACACACACACGCACGCACACACGCACACACACACACACACACACACACACACACACACACACACACACACACACACACACACACACACACACACACACACACACACACACACACACACACACACACTGATTGAATACTTTATTGACGTGGAAGACGTGTTTAACTAGTGGTACATGCGGCAATGTTATATGAGTTTAAAAGAACTGAACTGAAACAAGCCAAATGCTTTCAGTGAACTGTACTGTCATGTACCTTTACATACGCAAACCTCTAATAAAGTCATCAATCAATCAATCAATCAATCAATCAATCAATCAATCAATCAATCAACTAGTTAAAAAAACACACCAAATGGATGGCACAAAAGACCAGTGGTAGAAAAAGTACTTAACTCATACTGTGCAGATCCCGAACTAGTTCGGCTTTATTTCAATCCAATACAATTTTTTTTTTATTAATTCACTTACCCCGAGCTGCTTGTAGAGTCGTGGGTGGTCCTGGCTCGCTAGCCGCTAGCCAGTTAGCCATTCTACTCTGTCCGACGATATATTCCATTAAAAATGGTTTAAAATACATTTTTGAGCTCCCCAATGTTCACCCGATGTTCGGCGCCGCTTCCGATGAGTACACGAGTGTGCCGATCCCGAAGTAGTCCGGCTTTTTTTAATTACATGAATAAAATGATAAGAGGCCTTCTGAAGCCTGGCCTGATTTTTCTAGCTACTAGCCGAAAGCTAGCAACCTCCCGGCCGGCCGTCATTTGCGAACGAAATCGCCAATCTCCGCCTAATCCAATGAAAGACCAATCTTTGAAGG
>NC_137832.1:62633937-62643937 GCF_963921795.1 Nannobrachium achirus | reverse complement strand
TGCCTTTCCCGTGTGAGAAGGCGACGGTGCTAAATTTGAACCCTGTGGCTCCTGTTGCCTGTCACACCGAGGAGGAGCCCTCCGCCTCGACGAGTCAGGGGGGATGCGTGGAGTCGAGGGTTGTACGAGACCACGCGCAAACACGCGCAAACACACACACACACACACACACATGCACGCACACACACACTGGACTAACACTGGGGATGATGGTGGCGGTCCGAGAAAGGGCCCAGTGGTGGACAGCCGGCCTTAATCCATTCAGAACGGGTACACATTATTGTGTATTATTATTTTATGCTTTAACTATAAAAAAAAAAGCAGATATACAAGCTCACAGCGCGGCACCGAGTGCCGCGCTGCGAGCTTGTAGATCTGCTATTTTTGAAAAATCGTGAAAAAATGCAATTTTAACACGATTCTATAAGTGTCTTCTAAATCCTTCTATCCACAATTTTCCCCGGGGGTTTACTGGAGACTATCAGGACCAAACTTCCGGGTTTAACAGCAGACATACAAGCTCACGTCGCGCCGCAGATGCAACCCGTTGTGAGCTTGTAAATCGGCGGCGGAAGCTCGAAGCAGACGTTTGCGCAATGCACTATGGGGCGTTGGAAAATCGTGGATAAGGTTTTTTTGAAAAAACACGTTTCTACATCAGTTGTTCTCAAACTCTTTCATGTCAAGGACCCCTAGAATCATATGTATTTGGCCGCCGACCCCCGTCTCAAAATATTTTGTATCAGGGACCCCCCAAGAAGCAAAGATTTGAGTTACAAATGTTTGCTTTAAAAATACATACATTCAAAGATTTGCACACATTTTCACGACTTTTCGTCAAAGCATAAAATAATGGTTAAGGTGGTTAAGATCTAACGCGACTCGGCCGCGTTCCCGGTATTTCAGGGTTAATGATGTCTGAAATACCAACAGATTCTCTCTGGCTATGATATGCTGTGATAATTGCTCCCCTTCGCTTGTCTAGCTAGTGCAAATACAGTGTGGGAAATCGGTTTGGCAAACACATTAATATGGAAATGTCTACATTAATTTCGGGAACACACGCCGGTCGTAAATTATTCAGTAATTAAGCCACCGCAAATTTACACAAACTTTTTTTTTTCTCCCCTCCCTCCCTCCTCGGCTGGGGTTGGGGGGCGAGCGAGGAGGGGCGGGATCGAGTGACAGAGTGTGTGGTGAGACGGAGTTATGCCTGATTATGTGCGAGAGAAATAGGCAACCGTTTCTGTGAAAACAAGCCTAAAAGAAGCGATTATAGGCCACATGAGCACTTTAAACCTATGTATATATATACAACACGCTCACAAGTTGAGCTTTCAGATCTGCTATACAAAAAAACTAAAGAAAATCTTCTAAAAGGGAGGCAAAATGTGGACTATTTTTGACACATTCAGTCATTTATTTTGGCAAGTTAGAAGACTTGTCTAGGACTTGTTCTATGGCGGTTTTGAAGGAGGGTGGCAGGGCGTTGATTCCTACTACTAGAATTGATTCCTACTACTAGAAAATCTAGAGCTCGGGCCCCCTCCGGGGGCCCTCACGGTATACCAGCAATCAGATGGATTTGTAATTTTTTTGAGAAAAAATATTTTTTTGAGAAAAAATATTTTTTTGAGAAAAAATATTTTTTTGAGAAAAAACAGTGTTTTGAGAAAAAAAAATTGGGAGAAAAAAAAAGTTTTTTGAAAAAAAAAGTTTTTTGAAAAAAAAAAGTTTTTTGAAAAAAAAAAAAGTTTTGGCCTAATTGTGTTATTATTACTACTAGCGTCTAGTCGGCGACCTGGCCAACTCGGAACAATGTAAATAGGGAATGAATGCCCCGCCCTTTAATGCAAACCCCATTATACCTGTTTTCATAGGACCCATTTTGACCATTTGTCTGCCTGTGTCCATTTATGCCCATATATGGAGATATCTGTAGCTGTCTGTCTGTCGGTGTCCATTTTATGTCCATATATGGAGATCACTGCAGTTATAGTTCTGGGTCCATTTTATGCCCATATATGCCCATATATGGAGATATCTGTCTATCTGCGTCCATTTTATGCCCATATATGGAGATCTCTGTATCTGTCTGTCTGTGACCCTTTTATGCCCGTATATGGAGATCTTTGTGATTCTGCATCCATTGTATGCCCATATATGCCATATATGGAGATATCTGTTTATCTGCGTCCATTTTATGCCCATATATGAGATTTCTGTCGCTTTTTCAAACAGATGGTCAAAACGGGTCCTATGACAACAGGTATAATGGGGTTTGCATTAAAGGGGGAACCGGCACTGTGTCTGCAACACAGTCGGAGGCACAGACAGATACAGAGATCTCCATAATGGGAATAAAGGGACACAGACAAACAGATGGAGGAGGAGACAAACTTAATGCAAACCCCATTATACCTGTTGTCATAGGACCCGTTTTGACCATCTGTTTGCCTGTGTCCATTTATGCCCATATATGGAGATATCTGTATCTGTCTGTCTGCATCCACTTTATGCCCATATATGGAGATCTTTGACCATCTGTTTGCCTGTGTCCATTTATGCCCATATATGGAGATATCTGTATTTGTCTGTCTGCATCCATTTTATGCCCATATATGGAGATCTATGCAGACACAGTGCCAGTTCCGGAAAATCCTGATGTCAGACATCAGAATCCGAACCTTTCGTGCTGGTTCCAGAAAATCGTGTATCGGGTCGGGTCGAGGCCGAGCACTGCACTACCTGCTGCGGTGGGGAACGCACGTGCCGAATTTGAAATAGGGAATGAATGCCCCACCCTTTAATGCAAACCCCATGAATGCCCCACCCTTTAATGCAAACCCCAATATACATGTTGTCATAGGACCCGTTTTGACCATCTGTTATATGATGATATATGAAGATCTCTGCACACACAGTACCGGTTGCGGAAAACTCTGATGTCAGACTTTATGCCCATATCTGGAGAACGCGCGTGCCGGTGGGAAGAAGGGTTCTCGAGATACACGGATTACATACATACATACACATTCACAGAGATTTTGTGTTGACTCATGTGGCGTACGTGATGTCAGAGCCTTTTATGAAGTGATGTCACAATGACTCAGCGCTTGCGCCGATTTCCTCCGGAACAGCCTGATGTCAACAATCAGCTCCGCATAAGGAGATTCCGAACGTTTCGCGCCGGTTTCGGAAAACCGCGAGTCGGGTCGGGTCGAGGCCCGGCACTGCACTCCGCGCGGCGGCGGGGAACGCGCGTGCCGAATCTGAAGCCGGTGGGACGAACGGTTCTCGAGATACGCGGATTACAAACAAACAAACAGACAGACAGACAGAGATTTGTCGCATTTATAGATAGATAATAGGCCTGCCAATGTTTTATTTTCATTATTTCAATGTTTTCATTTTAGCAACACACACACACACACACACACCCCTACACACACACACACACACACACACACACACACACACACACACACACACACACACACACACACACACACACACACACACACACACACACACACACACACACACACACACACACAGACAGTATGTTGCTGTGAAGAGGTGAGTGGGCCGAACTCTAGATGTGAGTGGCCCGAAGGGCCGCAAACTTCTTGGGCTCTCGGCGCGGCCGTCACTGCTGAAGCAAACTGTAACCTGATACTTTGCTGACGAAAATTGCGTAGGAGACACTCTGGGGAAAGATTTGCATAGCAAACCCACACATTACTTTTCTACAAAGTGTACATCGTGCGAATACAATAGCTTCAGGAGAAGCTGCTAGGAACATTGGGGTAAAAATGCGCGATTTTTGTGCAAAAGGTGGAGTCTTTAGATGCAGTGTAAATGTGATTCTATCGCGGAGTTGCCTAAAAGTAATCGAAAAATAATCGCTGTCAATTAGTTGTAGGGATTGAGAAACCAGTAAGACTCCCTAATCGGGAGATAAGCGTCCGTCAGGTCACATGTATACACCGCTTTGCGTGATTTTAGGGCAAAATTGGTGGGGAGCAGTGTCCAAAATGTGTTTTAAAAAATCGGCCTGATGGTGGCGCTAAATGGGACAGATACATGTTGATGACAGGACACTAGACATACTGTGTGCCGCTTTGCGTGATTTTAGGGCAAAATCTGTAGGATCAGTGTCTAAAAATGTGTTTTACAAGAATCGGCCTGATGGTGGCTTTAGAAGAAGGGCATGTGATAAATGAGGGGTGGAGGTTGTGGTTTGGCAGCCGAGGAGTTTGTGTGCAAAGTTTGGCATGGATAGGGGCAATGGTGGCAGAGATATGAGTAGGGGAAAAGTGTGACGTGACGGACAGACTGATTGACTGCTGACGGTCGCAACAACACACTGTACATATACTATATCTTGCATATACATACAAGATATAGTGCTGTACAACATTGTAGCCTTTGTAAAAAAAGGAAAATTAAAAAAAGGCCACTCACTCACCCACCCACCCCACCCCACAGCACCCTGAGGGGTGGGGTCTCCCAAGGGTGCCATTCTGTAGCAACGCTATAGTAGCTTGGCAAACGGGCATGTAAAAGGTGTCATGCCTGTAACGACGGACACATCCATGTTATGCCAAACGAACAATATCGCACACAAATGTGGAACGGGGACATTTGTCAACTTCAGTGTTAATCCACGTTGATTTGTGTGGAATATACGTACTGTACGTCCTGCGTGGGATCCCATCCAGGGGGTGTCGCACCAAATTCTGGGCCCTGGGCATACAAGGATTCACTTCAACTATTTTGTGCTTTAACTATTGAAAAATAGCAGATATACAAGCTCACAACGCGCGAGCTTGTAGATCTGCTATTTTTGAAAAATCGTGAAAACTTGAAAACTTCAAATCCTTCAAAGGTTTTTTTTTTTAAAAAACCTATGTTTCTACGTCAGTGGTGCTCAAATCCTTTCATGTGAAGTTCCCCAAAATGATATGCATTTGACCACAGACCCCATCTCAAAATATTTAGTTTCAGTGACACCCCCCCCCCCCCCCCCCCCCCCCCCCCCCCCCCCCCAGAAGCTAAATTTAAGTTACAAATGTTTGCTTAAAAATATATATATATTCAAAGATTTGCACACATTACTTTTCAATAGCTAAAATAATTAAGGCCCCTCCACCTTGGGCCCTAGTAACTCAGTCCCCCCCTTGTGACGCCCCTGCAAGTCAGTCAGCCATCCGTTCTAACGCCACAGTCATGTCAACAGCAGTCAGATTGTTATCGCACGGAGCTGAACTTCACTGGAAAAGATATGCTATTATCGCCCCATGTCGGGTGCAAACCTCATGTGTCCAAAACCTGTTACTTTGCAGGATCCAAAGTCAAAAACAGCGGAAGTAGCAGGTCTACGAGCTCAAAGCGTGTCGCTTCGCACCTCGCTCGGAGCTCACGGATCTGCAACTTTTGATACTTTCTTTTTGTTGTGACGCTGTGGTGTGATCAAGTATGCTTACTGCCAATTAAAAATGCCCTCGAGTGGCATTAGTGCCAGCCCTCTCCATAGACTTCCATGTAATTTGTAGTGCACAGATCATGCACACCCATGCACAGATCATGCACCATGTTTGTGCAGGCTGTTCACAGCTTTCAAACAAAAAAAAAAGATTGGAAATCCGTTCAGGCATTCTTGAGATAATAGCCATTATGTTTTTACATGTTATGTAAACAAAGATGGCTGCCCTGTATAAAGATGGGTTGTTGGGGTTGTATGGGTGGAACATGCAAAATCGCGATTGAAATCATGTTTACTAGATTTAATGGGGTCCAAAAAGATTTAAAAAAAAAAAATTTTTTTTTTTTTTTTTCTAAGTAAAAGGTCGCCCAAAGTCGCTTGGCAGGGAAGCCCATAGTGGAGAAAAGTTGCTCTAAAAGTCGCCTGGCACTGTATGTGTTGGCGGGGCTGAGTGGACCAGGAATGATGGCATCGTTCTCTGTTTGCATTATGTTCAAGGACGTGCAGAGAATGTTAGAGAGGCAGGGGCTGTGAGCTTGGAGGTCGGCTATTTTCGCTATACCACACTAAACTAAGCAGTAAAAAGGCATATTGGAGATGTGGCGTAACGGCATGGATTTCTACACAGAGAGGGGCAATTCTTTCAGCATAAGATGCTGCATTCAAGTTCAGGAGAGTTTAGACAAGGCAATTATCTTGAATGCTGCCTTCAGGTATGGCATGGAAAAGAGGGGGCATTTGCATTTCTTTCACCATGGTGAAAACGGCATTCATGGTCTGGAGAGGGGCACTTTTTACAGACTGTTAAAAGGTCAGGGGCTCAATCCCCTTTCATGTCTATGTGTGCACGTGCCTGTTCTGGTGTGGAGTGAATGTGGTCGCTATAAAAACAGTTTAAATGTGTTGTTACTACAGTATACAGGTGATACAGAAGTTACTGAACTCTGGCTGATCTCATGGATTTTTATTAGATCCATTTTTGTTTTATGAAATCACCAGTTCCCTCAGCACAGACTGCTTCTGTCTTTTAAAATGTAAAAAAGGAAGAAAAGGTAAGGATGATTCCGGAAAGAAAGAGGAAGGTGGTTGTGGTACATTTGTGCAATTGTTTGTTGGTGCATGTGCGTGCGTGCATGTGTCGTGTCACGTGTGTGTGTGTGTGTGTGTGTGTGTGTGTGTGTGTGTGGTGTGTGTGTGTGTTTGTGTGTGTGTGTGTGTGTGTGTGTGTGTGTGTGTGTGTGTGTGTGTGTGTGTGTGTGTGTGTGTGTGTGTGTGTGTGTGTGTGTGTGTGTGTGTGTGGTGTGTGTGGTGTGTGTGTGCACTGTGGGCGTGATGTCAGCTTTGTACGTCCTTTCAAAGGCTCTGTCATTGGCCTGCATGCACACAAAGTCGCGCACACACACACACACACACACACACACACACGCGCGCACTTTGCAGTTGCAGCTGTGTGCGTGTGCTCATGTGCACGCAAGCGTGTACAGTGTGTGTGTGCATGTGCAGTAACATGCTTGTCTCATGTCCGTGTTTGTTAGCAGAGCTACACCGCTGCAGGCACGTGCACACATAGACATCGAAGGGGGGCTTGAGCCCCTGCCCTTTTACCCGTCAGTGAAAAGTGCACTCTCCAGAACTTGAATGCTAGCATCTTATGTTGAAGGAATTGCCCTCTCTGTGTATAAATCCATGCCGTTACGCCACATCTTCAGTATTCACTTGATTATGCTTAGTTTAGTGCGTATACCGAAAACAGCTGCTATTTTCAATATTTTCACCAAAGGCCCTATTCGAAATTTCAGTCCCTGCCTCTCTAACATTCTCTGCACGTCTCTGCCTCTGAAAACATCCCCCCTCGACGTCAATATCGCATACTTACCGCACGTCCTTGTTGATTCCGACTCGGGACTCCGGACATCGTTTGAGGCCGACTGAGACATCACGGACGTCACGGCTGGACGGTCTAATATCGAGTGGCACCGGCCCGGCCGCCCGCGAAGCGTACGGCGTACGACGGACATGACGCTGAGGCGATCTGACAATGGAATGGATCAGCGTAAGTCACCTGCGTTGGAGCGTAATGCCTTCTGTCAACTCCCCGTCTCGTCAATATTCAAATCCGTCCGTCCGGCCGCGGTCCGGCGGCTGTCACTTACAATCTGCCCCGACCGTCCGACTCCCGCCACGCAGGGGGCAGCGATCCAAATTGAATTGGATGTGGGGCCTCCCCCCCCCCCCCCCCCCCCCCCCCAACACACACACAGGGGTGTCACACCAAATTCTGGGCCCTGGGTACAAGGATTCACTGTGGCCTCCCATGAATGAACGCATTATTATGCATTATTTTGTGCTTTAACCATTGAAAAATTGCAGATATACAAGCTACCTATGTTTCTATGTCAGTGGTGCTCAAACCTTTTCATGTGAAGGACTCCCAAAATGATATGTATTTGGCCACGGACCCCCATCTAAAAAATTTAGTTTTGTTTTTCGCTTAAAAAAATACATATTATTCAAAGATTTGCACACATTTTCACGTCTTCTCAAAAATAGCAGATCTACAAGCTCACAGCGCGGCACGCTGTGAGCTTGTATATCTGCTATTTTTTTCAATAGCTAAAGTATATAAAATAATTAAGGCCTTGGGCCCTAGTAACTCAGTCCCACTTTCCCCCCCGTGTGACACCACTGCACACACACACACACACACACACACACACACACACACACACACACACACACACACATGAACCTCTGTATTGTGAACTTGTCAGGTTTCCTCCTGCCTAACTGGGTTTAAAATATGACATATCCATCCTGGCTAATAACTTGCGTCTCTTCGTTTTTCTTATTTTTTTTCATTTATTCATTGTATTTTCTTTTCAAATGTCCGCTCTCATCCTGGTCTTTTCTACGAGACGTACGTTTTTTTGACGGCGTCCGTGCTTTATTTGACGTATACAGTACATACAGGTAGTTGAGAGAGACGGGACAGGCAGGAGAGACCGGGGGGAATCTGACATTCACACAGATAATGGAGTCTCATCAGATCTGGCTGTATCGCTAACGTTGTGGCATGTGTGTGCTATACATAACGCCACTGCCCTATTTTACCGCCTTGGGGATCGAAAGGTTCCGGTTTGATCCCTGTGCTCGGCTCCTCCTGCATGGCTTAGAGTCAAAGTGTCCTTTTTTATGCCATTATTTTGCAACCCACTTTTTACACCCAGTGCCAATTATCTAATGTAATCCTGGGCGCTACACTCCCTCTGCCAACCTGAGGAGACAACGGACTGACCTCATGCTTCCTTCTATGCATGAGGAATCAAAGTTGTTTCTTTTCACCTGACTGAGGAGAGATTATATTGCGTGGAATAAGGGAACACATTATTCCAACCAGTTCCTATCCCCTCCATCAGGCGCCTCGGCTGGCCAGGGGGGAGGCAGTATATAGAGACCGGGGATTACTGCATGTACCTACCCTAGGAGACACGGGGGAGAACATGCAAACTCCACACAGAAAGGCCCTTTCGCCAACCCCACTTATATGGGCGCTGATGACGCAGAAGAGAGAACGCGCCACGAGCGCCCACAGCGTCCCCAGCGGGAATCGAACCCAGGACCTTCTATTGTGAGGCGACAGAGCTATACCGTGCCCCCTTGTCGAAGTGTCCTTGAGCAAGACACAACAATGTAACCTAATCTAAGTGCTCCCGATGAGCAGGCGGGTACACCTGGCGTGGTTTCCTGCTCCGCCATTGTTGCGTGTGTGTTTGTGTCAATGGGGGAATGTATGACCTTGTTAAGTGCTTTAGATAAAAGGCGCTATTACAGAAAAGCTCCATTTACATAGTTTTACACATACAAGCTGTCGTGAGCAGCAGACAAAGCAAGCCGGAGACAAAAACAGAACCTACAAACAAATCAAAACAGAGCAACACGAAGCGTTACCAGCAGTGGTGGAAAGTAACTGTTAAATAAATGTTAAGTTAAATAAATATGGATATGGATAAATCCATAACCAAAATAAGACAGAGACGAGCCAAAGGACTATATCTTAGACTGTTTTATTTTGGAGAGAGCAGACAAGGAAGACAAACAATGAGCATACCTTCCTAGTGGCAGCTGGCTAATTCTCTCTTCCAAAGATGGAAGTTAACATACAGTATATAAAGAGTACAGTATATGACAGTTAGATCGTGGGACTCATTGATTCGTTCCCATATCATAACAAGAAGACAGAGATACAGTATAACCAAAACATGATCTCGTAGTCATGGTAACCACAGTCACCATGACCTGTAATCCACTAGCCTGAACTTACAGTACAACCAAAAACATGGTCTCCTCCTATACTGTAAGTTCAAACAGTAGTTCATAATATAACCTTATATGGTCATATGAACCTCATACACAAATCATACAATTATGTATCATAATTCATATCTATCAGTAACTAAGTACATTTCCTCAAGTACAATTTCGAGGTACTTTACTGGAGTATTTCAATGTATT
>NC_137832.1:62613068-62633737 GCF_963921795.1 Nannobrachium achirus | reverse complement strand
GAAAGGAGGGAGAGAGAGACCAGACAATGTTGTTTGCAGAGGAATAGCGAGAGAGACGGAGAGAGAACAGACAGACAGACAGACAGACAGACAGACAGACAGACAGACAGACAGACAGACAGACAGACAGACAGACAGACAGACAGACAGACAGACATCCTTCTTCTCCTCTATATATTCCCTGTTGGTTCTTCTGTGTTAATATTTTCTAGAATCTCTTTTGGAAGCTGTGCGTGCGTGCGTGCGTGCGTGCGTGCGTGCGTGCGTGCGTGCGTGCGTGCGTGCGTGCGTGCGTTAAAGCAGTGGGGTTTGTATGGGAGCTGACAGTGACTGCTGTGAGTGTGACACGTACACAGTGAAAAACCAAAGCACATTCCCATATGAGAGGCTCACAGCGCGCATCTGCCTGCCTTCTATCTATACCAACACACACACACACACACACACACACACACACACAGCCGTGCACGCACGCACGCCAACAACGTATGTGTGTGTGTGTGTGTGTGTGTGTGTGTGTGTGTGTGTGTGTGTGTGTGTGTGTGTGTGTGTGTGTGTGTGTGTGTGTGTGTGCGCACACGCACACGTCTGTTCTGTGTCACAGTGGATGCTGTGCTCTGGGCATTGGGGGGCTTTCTTAACTTGATATCTCTGCTGAACCCTGCACAATCTGATGGCAGCGCTCGGAGACAGTCTCTCAGTGTGTGTGTGTGTGTGTGTGGGGGGGGGGGGGGGGGGGGGGGTAGATTGAAAAGAAAGCATGAGTTTGAAGTGAACACACACACACACACACACACACACACACACACACTCATGCGCGCGCACGCGCCTTCATATTCTCTGCTGTTCTGTGAATAAAATAAGTTTCTATCCTGTTGTTTTAGTCAAAAATACGTTTTGTTAATATATATCAGCATAGTAGTGGCCGCCATCTTTAAATGGTCCATTTTAATATTAACCACTTGAACCCTAGTGTCCAAATTCGTAGAACTTTAGACAAAAATAGCAGATCTACAAGCTCACAACACCTCGCACTGCGAGGCGTTGTGAGCTTGTAGATCAGCTATTTTTGGTAAAGAGGTTTGGTGTAGAGGGGAAAAAGAGCAGACTACAGTACAGAGTGAAAGGTCAAGTTTATTATTGACGGTTCAAGTGGTTAAATATCTGAAACACAACTTGACATGAATTCAAAATACACTGATGATCGTGCTGTCAAACCATGACACTATATGGAATCTATGAAAAGGTTGTGGGGGTCCCTGCTTCATCTCTCTGCTCAACTAAGGGGTCCTTGCCCTGAAAACGTTGAAGACCCCTGCTCTAGAAAACAGCATTGTGTGAACAGCGCCCTAAATAAAAACTGTGTGTGTCTGTCTGTGTTGCAGGTGGGAGATGCAGGAGGGGGCAGTGCTTGAAGATGAGGAGAAGGTGTTGGTGGAGGACCTGCAGAGAGCGTACTTCCACCAGGACTTAGGCAGCACCTCCACACCTCTGACCAACCAGCCACAGACCACGGATCCACAGACAGCATAGATCCACCATAGCTCTGGTCCCATCGCGTCAGCTGCACTGACGCTCTGACAGACCCGTCGCTATATGACCAGGCCGCGATTTCTCAGCCCCTGCGAGCGCTCAACTTGAGTCAAAATAAACTAAACTACATACTTTGCTACTTGGATGCACTTTATTTCATGCCAAAAATAATGTATTCTACGGAGTGGGTGGGGTGCTGAGAGGTTTTCCACCGCAGAGAATAGACTTTCAACAACGCAAAACTATACCTTTGGTTTGGTGAGTAGCGAAGTAGTTTAGTTTATTTTGACTCAAGTTGAGCGCTCGTAGGGGCTGAGAAATCACGGTCTAGTCATTTGCCCACGGGTCTGTCTGACGCGATGGACCAGAGCTAAGATCCATCCATCCACAGAGAGCGATGATCCACAGACCAAACAGATCCACGGAACACATGGGTCCACAGAGCACCGTTTTGGTTCGTTTATGACACGTATGACTTAACTTAAGACCTGCAGCCGTGGCCAATACCGTTTGCCCACTCAAAACAGCCAAACAGCATTGGCCACGCCTTCAAGTTTTGAGTTAAGTTTTAAAGGAGTAGTTCACCCCCAAAATGACTTTTTTTCTAGTGATTACTCATGCCATGGAGAGTAGAGTTCAATAATATTTTTAGTTTTTCTGTCACATTCCTAAGACAAAATGTTTTGATTTGAGTAAATTTACCCCCATTGATTCCGGATGGGGACCCGTTTCGAAACGGGTCCCCATCCGGAACGAATGAGGGTAAATTTATTGTCATCACATTTTTGTCTTAGGAATGCGACAAAAAAAACTAAAAATGTTATTGAACTCTACTCTCCATGGCATGAGTAATCACTAGAAAAAAAGTCTGGTGCTTAAGACGCTGCAAAATGGGGCTCACAGAGTCACAGACGTGTATGGGTCCATTTTGTATGGGTCCATTTTGTATGGGGTCCATTTTGGGACCCCCTCACGGAACCCTGAGGGTCCCTGTGACACTATGGTTTCCTGCTATTGGAATACGGACGCTGGGTGGTTAAAGAAAGTCATACAGTATGATTTGTGCGTTCACAAATGATGTGCATATCCTCATACATACGTACGTATGAATGTGTCTGAGGGTGTTGGTCTGTGTGACTGTGTGTTGTGTGTGTGTGTGCTGTGAGTTTTAATGATTATGCATTAACTGTGCGTGTGTGTGTGTGGGGGGGGGGGGGGGGGACTAAGACAACTCAGACAGAAGGAAATGACAAGAAATCGTTAAACAGGAAAGAGTAGACGACAGTGAAGTAGTATGTCTCCGTCTCCCTACATTCCAAATATCCACACACACACGCACACACGCACACACGCACGCACACACACGCACGCACACGCACGCACAGTCGCACACACACGCGCTTCCTAGATCGCTGTATCAGTAGCATTTCATCTCCAGCAACTAGTTCTGGGACGTGGAGTGCCTGGATTTGTTTGCCAGGGACAAGCAAGTGTGTGTGTGTGTGTGTGTGTGTGTGTGTGTGTGTGTGCGTGCGTGCGTGTGTGTGTGTGTGTGTGTGTGTGTGTGTGTGTGTGTGTGTGTGTGTGTGTGTGTGTGTGTGTGTGTGTGTGTGTGTGTGTGTGTGTGTGTGTGTGTGTGTGTGTGTGTGTGTGTGTGTGTGTGAATGTTTACTATGGAGAGAGAGAATTCAAGACAGGTACAGTTACAGAAATAATGGTTCAATGGTTCGTGCGCTCTCTGACAAATTATGTTTTGACGTGAGTATAATTATGGTCATTTGGTCAGTCAATGGATGACGTTTCAACAGTTCATAGGATGTTTCCACAAATGACAAGACAAAGAGTTCATAGGTTCCTGGGGGGGAGAGATGTCCTTGCTGGTGTCTGGATGACACCAGATGTCCCAGGCTGAGCCTTATAAACCAAAACAATTCTCATTGTTTTAAGTACAGGCTCCATGGCAGTAGATAAGGCCTCATTTCTACCAGACAGAGACCTTGTGGGTATGGTACATGACATTAAAGCATGGCACAGTCACAAGCTGTGCCTAAGGGTCAGGTGGTCAGTTGGTCATCAATATGAATTGATAAAAAGATGATATAAACCACAACAAAATACCTAACAGTCTGTATTTAGTAGCCTAATCCGTGTGGAATGTATAGAAATGAAAACGTGAAAATAAAAAGATTTACATTCAACTCGATTCCATGTTTTTCTTCAGTCATGTCATCAAGTGTCCGTGATTTATATCAGTGGTTCTCAACCTTTTCAGGCCGCGACCCCCAAAATAATCATATTTTAACTGGACACCCCCGGGGAAAATCGCGCTCTTTCGAACGAACCATGATTTTGACCGGAGGCTTAGCGACTCACTCCACGGAGGTTAGGGTGAGGGTTAGAGTCGGGCGCCGAAAAGATGACATGTAGTAACAGCGACACGCTCCCGACCCCCCCCACCCTGACGAGCACTAAGAGTTGAGGCATTACACTTTGTATAACATGGTTCTATTGTGAAAATAGTAGATCTGAGCATGTAGACCGGCTATTTATACAATTTCTGCCTCTAATATTTGCCAATTTGGCCAATGTTTAATCATTGATAATGTCATTTTAGAGGTATTATAAAGTCCTTAAATTGTCACTTTAGAAATGTGCAGAGTGCAGACACTTAAACTTTATGTTGGTTTGTTTACTGTTGAGTGAGAAAACAATGTTGCACATTAAGTTAATCATCTGGGGATCCCCCGAAAAAATTTGGGGACGGGGTCCCGAGACTCCCGACCCACAGGTTGAGAACCACTGATTTATATTCTACATACGGCCAAGAAGACGGAATTCATTTGCAAGTGTGACTCGCGCCACAGCAACCACACTTGCAAATTAATTCTGTCCTTGTCCCTTTTTATGCCCAAATATGGAGATCCCTGGTATCATCAGTATTAAGCCCATATCTGGGAATGCCCATAGGCTATATCATACCATCACCACACCCGTTCTCAAGATTATTTTGTTTTAAAGACTCTCTCTTAGTGCCAAACTGTCGTTTCTATGCCCCTCACATGTGGAGCTGTCTGTCTACGATCAGTTTTGAAACTGGAGAACTTGATTTTACTTGATCGCTTTACAATACCAATGATTGTGAGGAACACTCTGAGATCTAACTGAACTTGTACATTCTGATATGTCTATTATCTTGTAATTATTTGTGTTTAAATTGCATAGCTCAGGGGTAGAGAAACCGTTATTAGAGCATGAAGGGTTCCCGAAGGGTTCCCAGTTCGAATCCGGGCTCCCCCTGAGTTAATGTCGAAGATTCCTTGAGCAAGACTCTGAACCCCTAATTGCTCCCGGTGAGCAGGTTAGTGCCTTGCATGGTTTCCTCCGCCACCGGTGTATGAATGTGTGTGTGAATGGGTGAATGTAATGCACAATCTCTGTAAAGCGCTTTGGATAAAAGCGCTATATAAATGCACCATTTACCATTTATGTTTTGATACTGTAATCACTGGGCGTCACACAGGAAAAGAGAGCTGACTCTCAATTGAGCTTCCTGAATAAATGAAGGTGAAAGAAAGAAAGACTGTCACACTTGTTGATGAACAAGCAGGGGCGTCACAAGGGGTAGGATAGTGGGACTGAGTTACTGGGGCCCAAGGTGGAGGGGCCCTAGTAACTTTATCTATTGAAAAATAGCAGATATACAAGCTCACAGCGCGGCACCGAGTGCCGCGCTGCGAGCTTGTAGATCTGCTATTTTTGAAAAGTTGTGAAAATGTGTGAAAATCTTTGAATATTATGTATTTTTAAGCGAACATTTCTAACTCAAATTTTGCTTCTGGGGGTCCCTGGAACTAAATATTTTGAGATCGGGGTCCGTGGCCGAATACATATCATCTTGGGGGTCCTTGACATAGGTTTCTTGCACACATTTTCACGATTTCTCAAAAATAGCAGATATACAAGCTTGTATATCTGCTATTTTTCAATAGTTAACATTCATGGGGGGCCCGTAGTGAATCCTTGTACCCAGGGCCCAGAATTTGGTGTGACGCCCCTGTGAACAAGGGCATTAATTTACAAAGAAACGTAAAACGTTTCAACATGGATATCGTCGTTGTCGGATGAAAACCTTGTATGTCCAAAACCGTTCGTTTTGCATTTATCATTTTAAAAATAATTTAAACTAGTGAAAACAGCCGATCTACAAGCACAAACGCCTCGTGTGCTTGTGGGCTTTACTTTGCAAAAGAATGTACAAAATGTGAAACTTGGAGAAACTTGGTTTCCACCCGACAACGACGATATATATATACTGCAGGATGTTTCTGCCCGAAATTAAAAAGTTTGAGCATCACAGCCGATGCTATTTTCATCAAGCAGCACCTAAATTCAGCTCACACAACGGCGTACTGTACTACCGTCGAGGATGCCTGGCGAAACATTTCCCATGCGTTCCATAGAGGGATGTTCTTTATTTAATCAGGAAAGAAAATGTGTTTTTTAATGCAAATGTAACCAGATTATGATCACCACAGACACGCACGCACGCACGCACGCACGCACACACGCACACACACACACACACACACACACACACACACACACACACACACACACACACACACACACACACACACACACACACACACACACACACACACACACAGGAGCATTTAGAGAATACAAAAGACAACAAAATGTTCCAGTGGATGAATTCTCCCAGTGATGCTGAATCGGGAGGCAGTGCTGGTCTTTGTAAACATACTTAGCATAACAACAAAAATAACACCTTTATTATGGCGTTTTTATTTTTGGGGGGGGAAAATAAATATTATATAAACTAGAATATAATCTGTGGTTGGTCTGTCTGTTCTTGTAAGATAAATGTCTGTCTCTCTCACACGCACACAAAACACTTTCTCTTAGTTTCCAAAGCAGGCATGAATGCGAATGCCCAAACACGATTGCCGACACTGAAAATGTGGTGTACTCAAATTATTTACTTAAAGATAAACGTATCAATACTGCAATGTAGAAATACTCTATATAGAAATACTATAATTGCGACCGTCAGGTCGCAGTTACTATCAAAACCTCCATCGGCTGTCAAGTCACGTACGTCACACTTTTGCCCTACTCATATCTCTGCCACCGTTGCCCCTATCCATGCCAAACTTTGCACACACACTCCTTGGCTGCCAAACCACAACCTCCACCTCTCATTTATCTCATGGCCCTCTTCTAGCGCCACCATGAGGCCGATTCTTGCAAAACACATTTTTGGACACTGCTCCTACAGATTTTGCCCTAATATCACGCAATGCGGTACACAGTATGTCTACAGTCATGTAATCAACATGGATCTGTCCCATTTAGCGCCACCATCAGGCCGATTTTTGCAAAACACATTTTTGGACACTGCTCCTACAGATTTTGCCCTAAAATCACGCAAAGTGGTTCACATTATGTCTACAGTCCTGCCATCAACATGGATCTGTCCCATTTAGCGCCACCATCTGGACCTATTTGTGTATACATGTGACCTGACGGTCGCTTATCTCCCGATTAGGGAGTCTTACTGGTAATATCTATAATACTATATTTTATAGAATCTAAAAACCTAGATACCTCATTCGCCGGGAGAGCGAGCTTCCGCGTGCGTCACAGAAACGGAAGTTTGGTGAGCCCTGTTTGATCTAGGTAGGCCATATCTGTTTGGGTACGGCTTGTCTTCTTCTTCTTTCGTGTATCATCGTCCTTGATGATTGGTTGACAACATTTTATTTCACAAGATATTGTTGATTGACTGTCACACTCTGACATCACGCTCGACATCACTGTATGATGATGTCAGGGGAACCACACTAACCCCTTTTAAGCCCATATATGGAGATCCCTGACTGTAGAACCAGCCACACTGGTTAGACTGACATGTACAGTCTATTGCTTTTCGCCCTTTGGCGTCTTACTAGTGATTATACTAGGAGGAAGATAATTTTTCCAAAAAGGTGTTCAGAGAGTGTTAAAATTATGTTTTTATGTGACCACACCCACCAGTTCATTACGTATGCCTGGTTGTCAGGTGGGTGGTGGTGACCCAGCTGAAGTTAGCCACACCAACAGTGTTGGGTGTGTATGGTAAAAGGGGAGGGGATGATTTTATGATGTCATTAAATCAGTGTTTTTCAGTTGGGCCTCTTGACTCAGAAGCTTTCAGCTTTCAGGAAGTAACCAAAAATACACATTGAAGGCAAATATGCACATTATAACCACACCCGGTGGTCTATTAGAGTAATGTTAACTCCATATTCATGCACACTTTATCCAACGTGCTGTCCTCTTTAACACACGCATGCGTGTGTACACACACACACGCACACACACACACACACACACACACACACACACACACACACACACACACACACACACACACACACACACACACACACACACTCCCCCTCCCTCCCTCCATGCCCCCTCCTCAATAAGTACCTGTGCGGGTGCCATTTGTACTTCCATTGTAAACAGGTGATAGCTCCAATCCTCCAGAGCAGTTGACAGTCTAATTCACAAGGAGACATCGTTACAAAGGATCATCCATCACAAAGAACCATTTGAATTTTTCTATTATGCTCGCATTCATCCTGGGATCATCAAAGTGTGTACATAAACGCTCCGTGGCTCCCGGGGCTCCGCGGTCGCTGACAAATTTGGGGGTAAACATCAACCATGCCTTTGGTTCTGGCAGGCATTGTGTGATTCGCAGATTTCCATTTTAATTGATAACATACATAATTCTGCATTGTCGTCGACGGCAAAAACCCTTGTGGCATCACGAACGGTTTTCATTCATGTAACTATTCACCGAGCGTGATTGTGCTGCATAAATATATGGCAGAAGAAAAGACACATCCCTTTTATTAACTATTTCAGGGTTTCCCAAAGTGGGTGCCGTGGCACCCGAGGGTGCTGTGATGTGATGTCAGTCCAGGGGTGCCTCAGAATAATAATCTGATATTTAGAATACATCAATTCATCAATTTGCACTGTACTCGATGAGTTCTTTTTCCAACTAACCAACTCTCTTCACGAAAAATAGCAGATCTAACGATCTACAAGCTCACAACGCCGCATTGTGACGCGTTGTGAGCTTGTAGATCGGCTATTTTTCGTGAACCTTCCTCCCCAGAACAGGGATGCTGGGGTTCAAGTGGTTAAACGTCAAGTATATTTCCCCGTATCTCAGGTGGAAAGATGTGCATATTCACGTTGCTTATAACCAGTAAGACTCCCTAATCGGGAGATAAGCGACCGTTGGTCGCTTATCTCCACAAATAGGCCAAAAGTTTGTTTTACCAATTATCAAGACATACGGGCAGTTGACAGTTTGCCATGGTTACTCATTGAAGTTGAATCTCCATATATGGAGATAACCTACGCATCACACTAAGTCTGACCTCACCAGCCCATATTTGGGCATGAGCAACTTATGTCTCCATATATGGAGATATGATGACATCACACAGTCCTCAGCCGATGATGTGGCGTGATGTCATACAATACACAAACGAGCCCTACAGTATAAAGGGGCAATTCTTGCCAGGAAAGAAGCATTTCTTCGACTCAGACCTTATCGCCAGGGTTGGCTTATAGCAGCTGTCGGTAGGACCATATATGGATTCTGTTAGTGTGGATCTCCTAACAGGGCATCATCTGGGATACAATCCCTTTTATGCCCATATATGGAGATCCCTAACAGAATCCCTTTCATGCCCATATATGGAGATCCCTAACAGAATCCCTTTTATGCCCATATATGGAGATCCCTAACAGCATCCCTTTTATGCCCATATATGGAGATCACTAACAGCTAACAGAATCCCTTTTATGCCCATATATGGAGATCCCTAACAGAATCCCTTTTATGCCCATATATGGAGATCCCTAACAGAATCCCTTTTATGCCCATATATGGAGATCCCTAACAGAATCCCTTTTATGCCCATATATGGAGATCCCTAACAGAATCCCTTTTATGCCCATATATGGAGATCCCTAACAGAATCACTTGTATGCCCATATATGGAGATCCCTAACAGAATCCCTTTTATGCCCATATATGGAGATCCCTAACAGAATCCCTTTTATGCCCATATATTATGGAGAAATCCCTGCTCTGAGTAACTGACATCAGTGTGATGTCACCTGTTTATGCCCATATATGGAGATCCCTGCTCTGCGTATCTGGTTGCTATGGTAAACAGTTGGTTGCTAGGGTAAAAAAACATGGTTGCTATGGTAAACAGTTGGTTGCTAGGGTAAACAGTTGGTTGCTAGGGTAAAACCATGGTTGCTAAGGTGGTTGCTAACGTACACTAACAGACCAGCAACAACAGACTGTTGCCACAGCAACGTACACAAAGGTTTGTGTACACATGTGGTGTGATGTCATACCGATGCGGAGATATGAGCAGGGCAAAGGTGTGACGTGTGACGTGTGACCGACGGACGGACGGACGGACGGACGGACGGCCGGTGGAGGTTTTCATAGTAAACTGCTCCCTGACGGTCGCAATAATCTAAGATTGTAAAAAATGTACAGTGTAATTCATGGGTGCCGTGGATGAAAAGGTTTTTTAGAGGGGTGCCCCGAGTCAAAAAAGTTTGAAAACCTCTGAACTATTTACCAGTGGTTGTGAAAAGGGTCCAGGGAGCCCCAGAATGTTGTTCTGGATCAGGTTCCAGGCTCCAAAATGACTTAATATATAGCATAAATACAAGGTAAAATATTATGTTAGCTCTATATTCTTCTACACATTGCTATGCAGCAGGGGTCTTCAATGTCTTCAGGCCAAGGACCCCTTAGTTGAGAGAGAGATGAAGCAGGGACCCCAACGGCCATTTCATAGATTCCATTCCATTTCATTGTTTGACAGCATTATCCTCAGTATATTTCGGACTCATGTCAATTTCCGATATTTAACCACTTAAACCACCTCCGTGAAGTTGGCACCCCATATGTTGAAAACATATATAAAAAGGGTGAGATATTTCAAGTTATAGTTTTGCTGAGCCTTGCACCCCCAAGTTTTTGGCTCCAAATCGGGAAAAAAGGGTCTCATTCTTTAGTGCTGCATGTGCTCTAATTTGTGCCGTTGAAATCATCAATTGTGTTTATATTTATATATAAATATTTATATGGTTATGAATTAGCAGATTTATCAGCATTCCAATGGTGTGGCCTGCAGAGGGCGATGGAGAGCAGCAGTGCTTAATGGTAGAACATAGGAGCAGAACAGTGGTGTTATGTAGAATATCTCAAAAATGATACCAGCACAAATGATAAAATTTACGGCACAATTCAGCACAAATTCAGCACTAAATAATTACACAATTTTAATAGATGTTTTCAACATATGGGGTGCCAACTTCACAGAGGTACTTAAACCGTCAATATTTAATTAACTTGACCTTTCACTCTGCATACTTAATATAGACTAGTCAACTTTTTCATTTTGGCCGTTGTCAGGCTGACTTTGTTTACATCCCTCTTCTATTCTTTTATATGGAATCCATATAAAAGAATAGGAGAGGGATGTAAACAAAGTCAGCCTGACAACGGCCAAAATGATTTAATATTTTATCATTATTTTACGCTTTTTGTGGTCATTTTTGGAAAGAAACACATATGAAGCTTAATTTTCTTTATAAAATATTTTCGAAACATAATGTTTATTGTAGCATCCGTTTTTCAAGAAAAAGGTTGACTATAGCTCCTTTAAGTAAAATATGTGAGTGAGTACTTTTTCCACCTCTCCATCCATCCATCCTTTGAGCTGAAGAAAGGCTATACTCTCAGTCTACTCCTGTCTCTTTAAGAGCCCCTCCCCTTGCAGCCCGTTGCCCCGGTAACCCGGAAGCTTGGCGCGCTACTCTTCCTGTTTGCATGCTGCACTTCAAGGAAGCAGAGAGAGAGAGAGAGAGAGAGAGAGAAGTGTGTGTGTGTATGTGTGTGTATCTGATCCAGTCTCTTGCACGTTGGTAGCGACACTAAACGTGAGTCCAACGCAAAACGCACGGATCTTTAACAAAACACGTGCTTTTTCTCGCTCTTATGTTTGGTGAGACTGAAGAAGCACACAGTCTTAATTATCACCTCTGTAAACACTGTTAACTGCACAGTGCACTGACTACACACACACACACACACACACACACACACGCGCCAGAGTTTTGTAAAAAGAAAGTGAAAAACATACCTTCTGTGCCTTTGATTTCTGATTTCTCTTCTTTAGTTTATAGTTTTGTGGTGACAACCGTTCGAAAAATGCCCTTTCAAGCAGCTTTCGAACTGCCACACGTGTTTGTGTTTACATTATTATGGCGCGTTTGGTTGTATCTTGTTATGATCCACAACGGTCCATGAAAACTCAATAAGATGTTGTTTGGAGGCTTTATCTCCTATTTTACCTCCTATTGACTCTTATAGGTGTTGTACATTAATGTTTTACTGTAGCAAAACAAGGTGGTTGTCCGTTTGTTTCACTCAATGCAAGAGGTCTTATTTGGAGGCAACATGAGTTTGTTTAACTGAATAGTTTTTCTCAAAGTAGATTCCAGGGACTCTGGGTTCCTTTGTGGGGGTCTAAAATGACCCATACAAGTCTGTAACTCAATGGAACCATACAAATGGAACCAAATGAACCCACCAGGGTTCATTTGCTTCCATTTGTACAGTGTCAGAGTTAAGGCTTGATATTGGAAAGTTTGAGAAACACTAGAAAAGATTAAGCTTTACAGGACTGTTTACCTTTTGGTTTAATGTCTGCCAAGTTGTGCCAACTACTTTCAGCTGCAATAAGCTTGTCCATGCTCAGCCGCGAAGTGCAACTCTAGTTTTAGATTTTATTTTTAGCCTAAATATGTTGAAACTGTTGTTGCAACACCAACCTTTGGCAGCTCATGCATCCAAACAGAAAAGTGCTGTCTGCTTGTATTAAACCAAGTTAAATTCACCAACATTGCAGCTGTACAAAAAGCTTGAATTATCCACTTTCTATCTGCAAAGTGTTGTTTGACAGATACAAATCCACTGTCGACTAAAAATGTAGCTACTTTCTGTCAAAAACATCCGTGCAGGTGATTATTTTTCTAAGTGTTGGAGTTTGGAAGCGCTCGTTTTCAATAATCCCGCTACTTCCTCTCTGTGTGTGTGTGTGTGTGTGTGTGTGTGTGTGTGTGTGTGTGTGTGTGTGTGTGTGTGTGCAGGTAGGCGGGTGTGTGCGCAGGCGGGTGGGCGGGCGGGCTGGGGGGGGGGGGTAGCCATTAAACGAAACGGGTATTTCTTACATTGATGCTCCTACATATTATCATGCAAGCACCAGTTAAAGTTACTTTCCATCCCTCATATACTGTATGCACAGTGCACATCCCATAACCCACACACTGCACATCATTTTGGAGCTCATATCTTTGAACGGGTAACGGCTAGTTATGTAAAATTTAGAATCATGTGGTACACAGGACCTTGAGTGATTCCCCACGAGCGCTTCCAAACTCCGACTAATCACCTGCATGCAATTTCTTCACAGAAAGTAGCTCATAACATGTCTACGGTGTGTTTTTATCAAACAGACAGTTTGCAGATAGAAGGCGGATAATTCTAACTTTTCGTTCAGATGCAATGTTGGTGAGTTTCTAGAGTTGCAATTTGTGGCTGGTCCATGCTCCAATTTGCTCCATGTTGGTTACCTTGTATTAGATCTACAGTAGTCGCTTCTAGATGATAATTATTTATCAAGTCGAGGGAATGGACACTTGGCCAGGGGAGATATTGATCACTTTCATCTAATCTATTCATCTATTCATTATTTTCCTTAGAGGTTAATTTTCTGTGTGTCTTTGACTGTTTATTGTTGTGAAATGATTTTGTTTCATTTCTTTTCTTCTTTTTACTCAATGTTTTCATCTGTATGACATGTCTATTGTTTCATTTGTAAAGGATACATATATTCTACTTTGATGTAATGGAATCTTTTGAATGTAAAATATTTTTGGAGAATGCCACTTCTCAAGCCCCTGGAGGGTTTTTAGGCGTCTCCTTCACATTTTTCAAATCTTTGTAAACTATTTTAAAACTTCTTGTAAGTGAAATAAACGAACACGTCCAACAAGTCCAACAAGCTTCAGAGAGTGCTACTAGTAAACCAGTATTGTGTGCACTACTTTATCGTAACAATATTTTTGTATTCCCACCTTGCCAACAGGGTAGCGCCTCGTGGATCTGTGTGAGCTGAAGACCCATGATAACACTTCCTCCCTCCTCTGCTGTGATACGAGGTCTGTACATCATCATCATCACCATGGCCCAGGTGGCCGGCCAGGACGACAGAGAGAAAACCACTGCACTCAAAGGTGAGTAGGGCTCCCAAATTACATTCCAATATTGGTCTCAATAATTATTATTATTGTTATTTATTCTATGTATTTAATGCATGTTTATTTGATAGGGACAATACAAAATTAACGAATCAAGTTATAAAAACAAATATTTTTTTATTGGACACCCTCTTCCACTGGTATCCTGTTTTACAACAACAAGTCAGAGTGCTGCACGGGTCCAGTTTTGACAACCTGCCCGTCAATAATCAGATCCACAGACCGACCTGCAACCCGTGATTATCTACGAGTATATATTCAGTAGGCTATATAATAACTAGAAAGATGTATATATTCAATAGGCTATATAATAATTAGAAAGATGTATATATTCAATAGGCTATATAATAACTAGAAAGATGCCATTTGAAATTGCAAGTGTGGTTGCTGACGGTTGCTGACTATTCTACAATAAGCTAACTGTCATGTGAAGCTCCCCCAATTGATTCCCTATTGATTCCCACTCCCATTGATTCCCTATTGATTCCCACTCCCATTGATTCCCTACTGATTCCCACTCCCATTGATTCCCTACTGATTCCCACTCCCATTGATTCCCTACTGATTCCTACTCCCATTGATTCCTCACTGATTCCCACTCCCATTGATTCCCTACTGATTCCCACTCCCATTGATTCCCTACTGATTCCTACTCCCATTGATTCCCTACTGATTCCCACTCCCATTGATTCCCTACTGATTCCCACTCCCATTGATTCCCTACTGATTCCCACTCCCATTGATTCCCTACTGATTCCCACTCCCATTGATTCCCTACTGATTCCCACTCCCATTGATTCCCTACTGATTCCCACTCCCATTGATTCCCTACTGATTCCCACTCCCATTGATTCCCTACTGATTCCTACTCCCATTGATTCCCCACTGATTCCCACTCCCATTGATTCCCTACTGATTCCCACTCCCATTGATTCCCTACTGATTCCTACTCCCATTGATTCCCCACTGATTCCCACTCCCATTGATTCCCTACTGATTCCCACTCCCATTGATTCCCTACTGATTCCCACTCCCATTGATTCCCTACTGATTCCCACTCCCATTGATTCCCTACTGATTCCCACTCCCATTGATTCCCTACTGATTCCCACTCCCATTGATTCCCCACTGATTCCCACTCCCATTGATTCCCTACTGATTCCCACTCCCATTGATTCCCTACTGATTCCCACTCCCATTGATTCCCCACTGATTCCCACTCCCATTGATTCCCTACTGATTCCCACTCCCATTGATTCCCCACTGATTCCCACTCCCATTGATTCCCTACTGATTCCCACTCCCATTGATTCCCTACTGATTCCTACTCCCATTGATTCCCCACTGATTCCCACTCCCATTGATTCCCTACTGATTCCCACTCCCATTGATTCCCTACTGATTCCCTCTCCCATTGATTCCCTACTGATTCCCACTCCCATTGATTCCCTACTGATTCCTACTCCCATTGATTCCCTACTGATTCCCACTCCCATTGATTCCCTACTGATTCCAACTCCCATTGATTCCCTACTGATTCCCACTCCCATTGATTCCCTACTGATTCCCACTCCCATTGATTCCCTACTGATTCCCACTCCCATTGATTCCCCACTGATTCCCACTCCCATTGATTCCCTACTGATTCCCACTCCCATTGATTCCCTACTGATTCCCACTCCCATTGATTCCCTACTGATTCCCACTCCCATTGATTCCCTACTGATTCCCACTCCCATTGATTCCCTACTGATTCCCACTCCCATTGATTCCCTACTGATTCCTACTCCCATTGATTCCCCACTGATTCCCACTCCCATTGATTCCCTACTGATTCCCACTCCCATTGATTCCCCACTGATTCCCACTCCCATTGATTCCCTACTGATTCCCACTCCCATTGATTCCCTACTGATTCCCACTCCCATTGATTCCCCACTGATTCCCACTCCCATTGATTCCCTACTGATTCCCACTCCCATTGATTCCCTACTGATTCCCACTCCCATTGATTCCCTACTGATTCCCACTCCCATTGATTCCCTACTGATTCCCACTCCCATTGATTCCCTACTGATTCCTACTCCCATTGATTCCCCACTGATTCCCACTCCCATTGATTCCCCACTGATTCCCACTCCCATTGATTCCCTACTGATTCCCACTCCCATTGATTCCCTACTAATTCCCACTCCCATTGATTCCCTACTGATTCCCTATTGATTCCCACTCCCATTGATTCCCTATTGATTCCCACTCCCATTGATTCCCTATTGATTCCCACTCCCATTGATTCCCTATTGATTCCATATCACTGCCATTTCTAATGGCAGTGGAAAAGTTACCCTAGAAGTCTATAAAGTTTCCCTAGGACTATAATATGTTACCCTGTTGGGACACCACCCTAATAATAATTAATGTTATTATTTGTTTGTTTTTATAACTTGATACATTGTTTTTTGTATTATTCCTGTCAAATGAAGTACCTGTAAACGTGGCCATATTTTCCCAAATATGGAGTTGACTGACATCTGACATCATAGATGTCTGATGTCATAGACCACATGAGACTGAATTCCCAGGTATGGGGGTTAATATTGATGAGATCAGAGATCAGGTTTTCATACTAAATGTGACCTACGGCCGCAATAAATACATTTCAAAGGTGAGACATTCAGACAAGGTTCCACGAGTGTGGAGAGGACATTTCTTTCTTTTAATAAGATCTGAGGAAGATTCTTCAAATGCCTTCTAAATCAGTAGTTTTCTTTTTTTTTTCTTTCCAAAAATAGCTGACGTACAAGCTTACATGCAAGCTTGTAGATCTGCTATTTTTGAATAGCAATTAGCAACACTATAATCTAAAATGACACGGATGCTTTCCCGGTTTTATTGAGTTAAATTCAGAAAATGGGCCTTTTTTATAGAATTGAAGTACTTGTCTTTATGGTCGTGGTGTATATTTATTTATTGTCTCGTCTTGAATGTACACATTTCACCTGAGAAAAAACGATTTTCCCTTGTGGATAACAAAGGGACATCTAATCTAATCCAAAGTACTGATGGTGAAAATGTATTGTGACATTCTCTGCCGACCGTGCTAACAGTAGATAATTAAACACCATACGGAATGACATTTATTGTCATATCACACGATTACATGCGTAAAGGATTGGGTGGAAAAGTACAGTACGGCATGCGTAGGACGTCTGATCCTAAACATCAGCTCAAAGTTCAGCGTTGTTCCAAAGTGCTGTGAACAGTAACAGATAAGGTAACTGACTGGTTGGGTCACACACACACACACACACACACACACACACACACACACACACACACACACACACACACACACACACAATCTCTGGTCTTGTCTTTTTGAGCGGTGGTTACACCGTCTCCTATACGTGGCCGTGTGTGTATGCGTGCGTGTGTGCGTGTGTGTGTGTGTCCGTGTCTGTATGTAGCCTGCAGAGCCTGCAGTACCTTTTCTGACCACACATGTTAAGGGAGGGGCGCTGTTGTTCAGGCCAGAGACACACACACACACACACACACACACACACACACACACACACACACACACACACACACACACACACACACACACCCCGACCACCGCTCAGTTCACACGGGTGTGATTTTTATATGCATAGCGGTGGAGTTCACTGATAAAAGTCAATATAACGATCAACATAATAGAGAACAGTAGACACATGATAGTAACGTAAATATTCACATTTAGAATAAGTGAGCGTAACACACTTACGTATGTCTCTCCATGAAACCACACCATATAAAGCGTTCCGGCTTGAATGACCAGATTGGCACTTCCGGTACCCCAAGTACTAGGGCAACCCAAGCTCAGGGCAAATACATTATAGAACAATAAAGAACCGAAATATAACCAATATTACAATACATTATGGCAGCCACATATGCTGTATATTAGTTGGCAAGTGGTTCTCAAGCAGAAGTAGTTAATACAGCATTTCAATCATTTTAACCACTGTTTTATACTTTATACTCTGATGTTTTTGAACAATCGTGAACATTTGAGCACATTTAGCGAAAAAGTTTGCTTCTGGGGGGTCCCTGGAACAAAATATTTTGAGATGGGGGGGGATACATACCATTTTGGGTGGTCCTTGACATGAAAAAGTCTGAGCACCACTGATAGCAACAACATATGTTTTTTTCGAGAAAAAAAATATAGATTTTCTGAATCGGGTCTCAAGTCTCAACGGGTTAATATCATAATGTCCTTCCACCTCGGCTTCCGCCGGTCAATACCGTTGCTTCGTGGTGAAACGGAGAGACGCCGTGAAAGTAAATGTTACTTTAAAACAACCTTGAAGTTATACAGCAGTATACCTTCAGTATTTCCAGGATAGAAATGCAGACGTTAAAGCCACAGGCTGCAACACGGCGTGCAAGCATAAGCAGCAGTGCCGGCGCTCTGTGCGCGTGTGTGCGCGTGTGTGCGCGTGTGTGTGCGTGTGTGTGCGTGCCATGGCCTATCACTCACTCCCCTCCACTCACCTCTTGTTCTCAGATCTGCTGTCGAGAATCGACCTGGACGAGCTGATGAAGAAAGACGAACCTCCTCTCAGTTTTCCCAAGACGCTGGAGGAGTTCGAGTACGCTTTTAACGAACGTAAGTGCAACACAATGGACATCCATTCTTATTTAAATACAGTATTATACACTGGTCATCATGGCTGTGGGTGTGTGTGACAGACTTTATCAGATTATCATTGACAGGTGTTGCCTTGAGGACATGCAGTGACAGGTCACGTGGCTGCTGTAGTTAGTTATTCATAAGAGTGAAGGTGCAGGATCTGTTCCTGTGTGTGGAGGTTCTGGTCTGTCCACAAGTTTCCTTGGGAGTTTACTGGGGAAAAAGGGGACTTCTTGTTATTTGAGGGATCACATCATGTCAGTCAATAATGCAGTGGGAACACGACCTGACAGAAATCAAAAAGGGTCACATTAGTCCAGAGAATGAATCCAGTCACACCTAGTGTGAAGTGTGAAGTGAGCGGCGCTATATAGCGGGGAGTTAAGCCGCGTCCCGCTAGCCAATCAATCACTGCAAGTCCTGCAACGCTTGGCCAATGGGACTCTGGGCTTACGACAACTTTGAGCCGTTTGTGCCAAGATGTAGGCCATATCTAGGCCAGATGTAGGCCATATCTAGGCCAGATGTAGGCCATATCTAGGCCAGATGTAGGCCATATCTAGGCCAGATGTAGGCCATGCTTCAGTTTACTTTTGGGCCCGGACATTCTTTGGGTTTGATTGATTGATTGATTGAAGACTTTGTTAGAAGTTTGCATAGGAAAAGGTACAGTTTCTGGACGGTACAGTTCACTAGTACAAGGTCTACTAAAAGGAGATCCTAGAAAAGACTAAGCTTATTTCCACAGGAAACCATTTAAGTAACTCATATAACATTGAATGACAGACGAATAGAACGCAGTACTAAGCAGTAGATATAGTCAGTAAAAAAGAAAGAATAAACAAAAAAACAGTACGTCTATACAAACAGTAAGTAAACCGGACAAAGAACCTGACAACCGGACAAAGCCAGATGTTGCTCCTTCCAGGAGCTAAACTAAAAAAAAAACCTTCTAGGCCGGCCGGAATTCTCCTTTTAAATGGATAGTTTACCCCCCAAAATACTTTTTTTCTATTGATTACTCACCCGATGGAAACACAAAGAGCCTGCTTTGTTCCCTATGGAGACACAAAGAGTCTCCTCAAATTATTGGCTTAGGAACAAGACAAAAACTATAAAATGTATCCATGCATTCAAGTCTCCATGTGATAAATAATGTTGCATTTACTGTATATAGCGCCTTTATCCAAGGCACTTTACAGAGATTGTGCATTATATTCACCCATTCATTCATACACCCATTCATTCACCCATTCATTCACCCATTCATACACCCATTCATTCATTATATTCACCCATTCATTCATACACCGATGGCAGAGGAAACCATGCGAGGCACCAACCTGCTCACCAGGAGCAACCAGGGGTTCAGAGTCTTGCTCAAGGACTATTCAACACTAACTCTGGGGGAGCCGGGATCGAACTGGGAACCCTCCGTGTTCTAAGACGGCAAATCTACCCCCTGAGCCACTGCCGCATTACATGTGGTGAGAAAAAAAAAGTCATTTTCAGAGTGAACTATGCCTTTAAAGCTGTCAAAAACACCCAGCGCCATCCCATACCCACCCACCCATGGCCCCTGCTTGGCACAGCTGCCGTTGCCCGCTTTCTCCCCAGCACCGCACTGCACAGGTTTTGTTTTCTAATTACAGTTTCTGTTCGGGAGCAGAAAGAAGTCACACCGTTGTTCTCTGGATTAATGACCTAAAACTGTCTCTGGGAGGGAGTTGGGGAGGGGGAGTCACCTGGGCGGGCTGTCCGAGGTGTTTTGTCTCGTTGCAGGCGACAGCGGGGAGGAGGGGGGAGGGAGCCCGGCAGTGTGTGTCCCCCCCCCCCCCCCCTAGCTCCCCCCTCCTCCCCTCCCTGAACAAGGCGGTCCGGGTCCAGATGATGGCAGAAGTCTCTTTAGAATTCTCCTGGCTTCACTTTTAGTCAAGCCAGGTGGAGACGGAGAGAGAGAGAGAGAGGGAGGGAGGTAGAGGGGTTGAAATGGCGGGGGCGTGTGTGTTCTTGG
>NC_137832.1:62568068-62608068 GCF_963921795.1 Nannobrachium achirus | reverse complement strand
TGATCTGGTGTTTGATCGGTTTGTAAAAAGGTGTAGACCACCCCTCTGCACCCGATTAGAATTAAAATCGGGTGGGTTTAATCGGATTTATTTAGGTGTATTATGTTACAGTTTGGGTAACTCAGTGAGATTGGGGTAAGAGCGCTCGTTTTGTCGTTCACCACACAACCCTAACACCACCTGATCAATTCACTTTGATAGTCTCTTATCAGCGCACCTGTGTAATTCTGTGTATTCACCATGAGATGGCGACAACAGCCATTCTCTTGTGTAGTCGCTGACGTCACTCGTTTGCGACACCTCTTTCGTTGTTTATCCACTAGCTTAGCTTAGCTGTGTTTAGCCATTAGCTTACTATGCCTAACCCTAACCCTAACCCTAACCTCCGTGGGGTGAGGCGCTATCATTCCTGCCGACGCTACGTTGTTGTTGTTGTTGTTGTGGATAAAAGCGACTGCTTGTTCCGCCCCGTGCCGCACGACGAGCGCTCCTGTTCTCAATTTCACTGAAACTCACTAAAACTGTGACATATACATGGAGAATTTTTATCATGTTTATTTTAAATCTGGTATTAACCTGATTAAAAGGGTCCATGTAAATGCAGCTCGACTTTATGGGGTAGAAGTAAAAGTATACTTAAAACTGGAAATACTCATTCTACTCAAGGACAGTACTTCATCATTACGTTACAGTTTACACCACTGCTTCAAGTTACATACTTTCCAACCCCTCCCTCTCTTTGTAACTCAAATTTTGCTTCTGGGTGGTCCCTGGAACTAAATATTTTGAGATGGGGGTCCGTGGCCAAATAAATATCATTTTGGGGGTCCTTCACATGAAAAGGTTTGAGAACCACTGACATAGTAGTCTCTCAAGAACAGACTAACTGAGCTCCAGTTAAGTGAAAAACACATTTTCTTTGACGATGGCTGGCCAGATTGCCGACATAGAAACATAGGTTTTTCAAAAAACCTTAGAAGGATTCAAAAGACACTTATAGAATCTGGTCAAAATTCTGATGTTCACGATTTTTCCAAAATAGTAGATCTACAAGCTCGCAGCGCGGCAGTGAGCTTGTATATCTGCTATTTTTCAATAGTTAAAGCATAAAATAATGATACACCATAATGTGTACCCGTTCTAAATGGGTTAATACGACTCGATGATGAACCCAAATCCAGACGTCATAATATAGTTGCCCACCTACTAGTCGGGTTGGGAAAACGCGCCCTGGTCGTGTACTGCGAGATTTATCACGGCAGTGCAGGGCTTCTTGCACGAAAACCTCCGCAATTTAGTGGGAGAGACGAAAGAAAGAAAACAAAACAGCGAATGAAATGAATCCTTGTGCAGTTCTTTTATCTTCTGAAGATTACATATTTACATCTTGGCTTTCTTGCTGCGTGATAATTGAGAAAGTATGAGAGCCCCCCTGGCTGTTTGTGTTAAGTACAGCGTGTATGCTTTGTCTTTTTGCTGTCATAAAAGGTCACAATTAGATTTAACACTGCTTAGAGTTCATATTGTTGCTCCGGTGTCGCGCGTAGGATCGATGTTCTCATCGCTATGGTTACGGTAACACACTGGGTAATTGTGTATAAAAAAAAGAAAGAAAATAAGTGCTCTTGCTCCTAAATTGCACTCCCTCTTCCAAGTGTCTTATTTACGGTGTATATTGCATGCTTACAGCTATTTACACACGCACGCACGCACGCACGCACGCACGCACACGCACACACAGGGGTGTCACACCAAATTCTGGGCCCTGGGTACTTAAACTATTGAAAAAATAGCAGATCTACAAGCTCGCAGCGCTGCGAGCTTGTAGATCTGCTATTTTTGAAAAATAGTGAAAATTAGTGCAAGTCTTTGAATATTTCAAATCCTTTTTTGAAAAAAAAAACCTACGTTTCTATGTCAGTGGTGCTCAAACCTTTTCACGGACCCCCCCCGTCTCAAAATAGTTACAAATGTTTGCTTAAAAAAATATATACATATATTCAAAGATTTGGGCCTATTTTCACGACTTTTCAAAAATAGCAGATCTACAAGCTTGCAGCTTTGAGCTTGTATATTATCTGCTATTTTTCAGTTGTTAAAGTATGAAATAATTAAGGCCCCCTCCACCTTGGGCCCTAGTAACTCAGTCCCACTTTTTCCCCCCTTGTGACACACACACACACACACACACACACACACACACACACACACACACACACACACACACACACACACACACACACACACACACACACACACACACACGCATGCACACATGCACAATGGCCTTACAGTGCACCTGATTGGAGCAGTGTGTGTGTGAGAGAGAAGGTGAGGAGGACTGGCTGGTACCCAAACACCAGCCTCAAAGGAATTGTGAGAGTCTGTTGCTGTAGTGACTCCAGTGTGTCACCTATCTCTGTGTAACACATGCCAGCACGCACACGCACGTACACATGCGCACGCACGCTCGCGCACGCACACTCCTATCTTTCCTTACTAGTGTGGGAGAGAGAGAGAGAGAGAAGGTCTTTGCACACTGATTTGTTTTTCTCCAATTTTCGCAACTGTTGCCACTGGTTCCCTTCCTCTCTTTCACTCTCTCCTCTCTCTCTCCTTGGCCAGAAAAAGGTTTTTGCGGATTTTCGGATTTCCAAAACGCAACGAGAAAACAGCAGCAGTGTGCAAGCAGCTTGAGTCTCAGGTCTGGTCTAGCAGACTTAACCAGAAGGCTGTTTTAACACATCTGGTGCCAACCTTGAGTTTCCCGAGTTTGAAAAGGTACCACGCTGGGCCGTTTTTGAAGAAAAAAATATCTTTTTTTTTTTTTCAATTTTTTTCCCCAAAAAATGTTTTGGACCTCCAGAAATGTATTAGGCATGATCGCGATCGCGAAATTGCATGTTTAACCCCCATACCAACCCATTCTTTCAAACATGGCAGCCATGTTTGTTTACATCTGAAGAAAACATAATGGCTGATAAATCATGAATGCCTGAACGGATTTCCAAGCGGATTTTTTTGTTTGAAAGCTGTGAACAGTGTGCACACACGTGGTGCATCAACTAGGCATGGGCGTGCGCGATTCGTGCACTATAAATTACATGGAAGTCTATGGAGACCATGGCATCGCGGGACATTGAAGAGAAAAAATCACTGCAACTTAAGTGTTAATGGACGCCCGCTACGAGAGGCAGGGCAATAGAAGAGAGAGTTGAGGGGTGAAAGAAAAATGATAAAGAGAGTGAGTGCAGCTAACACTCTAGTGTAGTGTAGTTGTAGTCGCAGACTAGAGGATGACACAGAGTGGATTTTCACTCCCGTCCCATCCCATGGTCGTGTACTTTGACATTTTGCTGTTTGATTACGTAAAAAAAAAAAAGAAATGGTCTGTTTAGGGCTGTCACAATTATTACATAATCGTCTAATCGCAATTATTTGAGGTAATCGCAAATATTTTGCATAATCGTCATAATCGTTTCCATGTGGAAAAATGTTCATATATTTTCAAACATTTTCAAAAACTGTGGAAATAGCAGATCTGCAAACTCACAATGCGTCGCAATGCGACGCATTGTGAGCTTGTAGATCGGCTATTTCGAATATCAATGTTCTTTCTTAAGTGTGAAGTTGTCAAATATGTCAGTCATTTCTTTGTATATTTAGGATATGTGTCATAATTGCCATGTGCGATTTCAAAGCCTAAAAGCCAAACAGAAAGGTAATTGTCAACGACAAAAAAACAATTAAATCGTTAATCGCAATTATTTGAGTGAATATTAATCGCCATGTAAAATGTCATATCGTGACAGCCCTAGGTCTGTTGTCATTATTCCTGCTCCCTCCCCTCCCGTTGACTTTTCATTCCCGCCCCGTCCCAATCATGGGATGAATAGAAAACGTACTCCCATCCCGCAAAAAAACAAAAAACAAATCTTCCTCTATATCGCAGACAGACAGAATGAGCTCATGTGCTTGTTGCGTGTGTGCGTTTGTTTTCTCCAGAGGGTCAGCTGAGACATGTGAAGACGGGGGAGGCGTTTGTGTTCAACGCCAGAGAGGATCTCCACCGCTGGAACCAGAAACGCTACGAGGCGCTGGGAGAGGTATGTTATGTTATGTTATGTTTTATTTATTTGTCATGGACATCACAATTACATTGGACGAACCAGATGCATTGATATAAGTTATTATAGCACACGTGCTAATTCTCATCACCTGTCCACAGGAGGCTTTTCTATTTTACAATAATCAAATCTAACACCCAATCAAGTACAATAAACATTAATACTAATCTAAAACCCAATCAAGTACAAAAACAATAATACTAATCTAAAACCCAATCGGGTACAAACAATTATAATATGTGCTTACTAATAAGAACTAACAACAACGAATCACAATCTGACCCATCAGCTTGTGGGACATACAAAATCACAAGTAGCCATAATCACTCAATTCACACAGCAGGTAGATAACAGAAACTATTCATGTGAACACAGTTGATTTGATTTCAACCATAACTTGAGTCCTCTGTAAAAGACATTACCATCCATATAGTTTTAAAACGGTAGGCAAGGATTTCCAAAGGTCTACCCCCTTTCTGAGAAGGCAGACTGTCCAAATGAGTTACTGCAGGTGGGGACAATACAGTCACCATTTGTTGAAGCTGGTGTTGCTCTACCAGAGCTTGGATGTCTCTGTATCAGTCCAGAGAACAGAGGTGAGACATGTTATGTAGGTAATGTCCTGCCTTGCCTCCACAGGCGTCTTCACCATCATCTTCATCAGTGGTTCTCTCAAACATTTTCATGTCGAGGTTCATGTGCAGTTTGTTTGGTCTGTGGACCCTCATCTTTAAAGATCCTTTTGACAGGGAACTTACAATATTTTGTAAATCTGAGTCAAACTAAACTAGTAAGACGCCTCAGGGCGACAAGCGACCCGCCCCAAAAGGGAGAGGTCGCGCCACATCTTGGCCATCTGGCCAGTGATGTATACCAGTAAGACTCCCTAATCGGGAGATAAGCGACCGTTGGTCGCTTATCTCCACAAATAGGCCAAAAGTTTGTTTTACCAATTATCAAGACATACGGGCAGTTGACAGTTTGCCATGGTTACTCATTGAAGTTGAATCTCCATATATGGAGACATAAGTTGCTCATACCATAGCAACCATGTTTTTTACAGGGCCTGGGATTGATGACATCAGAAATCTCCATATATGGGCATGAAAGGGATTTTGTTTCTGGAAATATGTCTGTGGGGTGCCACATTTGGAATAAAACACTTACATCACACATCTGGATATCCATACAGCCCATCTAGTTTGCCTGTGTCCATTTATGCCCATATATCTGATGACATTGGGACACTGATCTCCATATATGGGCATAAAACTTATGTTAATTAGTAAAGCCTGGGGATCTCCATATATGGGCATGAGGGGTACCCTAAAAGGGCATCATCTGGGAATAGCAAATATAGTTATCCTAGAAAGTGAAAATCTTACATCAAAGGCCATAACTACCTACCTACCACCATACTGCATTCCTCATTAAACTACCTACCAGTAAGATGCCTATAGGGAGAAAAGCAAAGGGCGAGGTTGCACCATTTCTTGGTCTTCTGGCCAGTGATGTATATCGGACCATTTAACCATATATGGAGACATCTGGTACCCAAAGATATTCACAGATATGGGCTTAATATTGATGACATAAGGGATCTCCATATATGGGCGTAAAAGGGATTTGGTTCCCCTGGCATCACAGGGATCTCCATATATGGGCATAAAATGGATTTGGTTACCCTGGCAACACGGGGATCTCCATATCTCCATATATGGGCATAAAAGGGATTTGGTTCCCCTGGCATCACAGGGATCTCCATATGGGCATAAAAGGGATTTGGTTCCCCTGACATTACAGTGATGTCAGTGGCTGGTTCTACAGAGGGGATCTCCATTTATGGGCATAAAAGGGAATGTATGTATGATGATGTCAGATATCATAGACGTCATAGGACTTTCACATAACGAATAACTGAGTAAGCATGTAAACCCGTAAAATCTATATTTGGGCATGGCTGATTTATGACCTCATCATGATGACACGAGCAAACACAGCTGAATTGTATAAATGATCAGTGCAGAAACCAACAGAAGTATTTGACCAAGACTCTTCGATTTAAACATCAACAAAGGTGTGACGTTTGTTGATGGTCACAAAGGTGTGACGGACGGACGGACGGGCGGACGGACGGTGGAGGTTTTCATAGTAAACTGCTCCCTGACGGTCGCAATCAGACCACTTACCCATATATGGAGACCCCTGGTACCCATACAGTATATGGAGATCCCTGTACTGTATATGGAGATATGCTGTGAGAGCCCAAACATGCTTATTCAGTTATTCGTTATGTGAAAGTCCTATGATGTCTATGACATCTGACACACCCTTGTATGCCCATACAAGGAGATCCCTGTCTGTAGAACCAGCCACACAGATATGGGCTGTCTTGGCCATCAGTCATGGCCATATATGGTCTCTGTTAGTGTGGTATGTGGCCGATGTGGCCTCCATATATGGGCATTCCCATATGAAGTCCTGTTAGATATGGGCTTAATATTGATGACATCAGGGAACTCCATATATGGCCGTAAAAGGGATTCTGTTAGTGTGACATCACAGTGAAGCCAGAGCGTGATGTCAGAGGGGCAAACCCATTCTCTTAGAGTGGTTCCCCTAACATCACAGTGATGTCAGAGCGGCAAACCCATAGACCGTAAAACAGTGTACAAGTCGGATGACAGACGGAGTCGGCATGTGCCATTTCACATACTAAACTGCGACAATAAAGTGCTTGTCAGGGTGGGTGGGTGGGTGGGGGGGAGAGGGGGGGCTCCCAACTCGGGGTTCCCCAGTTGAAATATTATTTTGGGGTTCGAACCACTACTGTAGAAGGATAGCCGTCTGTACACTGTGTCTATCAATGTTAACAGCTGCTATCAGCTGCAAACCCATAGAGATAAAAGGAAGCTACCTATATAGTATATCAAAACATCTACTCAGGCAATTTTCACATGTTAAATCACAGGGGGAAAAAAATAGAGGGGGCACGGTGGCGCAGTGGTTAGCGCTTCGCCTCACAGCTAGAAGGTCCTGCGTTCGATTCCCGCCGGGGGACGCTGTGGGTGCTGGGCGCATGTTTCTCCCTCCGCGTCATCAACGCCCACACCCTAGGTGGGGTCGGCGATAGGGCCTTTCTGTGTGGAGTTTGCATGTTCTCCCCATGTCTCCTAGGGTTGATACCCTCACAAAAACATGCAGTAATCCTGGTCTCAATAATGCCTCCCCCTGGCCAGCCGGGGCGCTTGATGAAGAGGAAAGGAACTGGTTGGAATAACGTGTTCCTTCCACGCGCTACGTCCATCCCGGGGAAATCCCCCCTGTCAGGTGAAAAGAAACAACTTGGACTACTCATGCATTGAAGGAAGCATGAGGTCAGTCCGTTGTCTCCCCAGGCGCGGCAGAGGGAGAGCAGAGCCCAGGATTACATAGGCAATTGGCACTGGGTGAAGAAAATGGGTTACAAAATCGTGGGATAAAAATTATAGAAAAAAACAAATCACAGGGAAAAATGGTGTACGTGTAACGCCCGGGAATCGAACTCGGGCCGCGTGGAAAGTAAGCCAACATCTTATACCCACTAGCCTAAAGGGGGATTCCTCCCGGGCCAGGGGTGAGATATTAGGCTTTGGGTCATCAGGCAGAGGCTCTGGGCCTCTCTATACTGTTACATTATGTAAATATGATCAGCTAGAGCTGCCAGCCCACGTTGTTCTCCTCATGCCAAGGCTGGAGGCTGCTGTATCCAAATGTGTTTTGTTGTCTGGAGGCAAATCGCACACGTCTGACAGGTAGCCTGGATTCAGCTCACACAGTCTGACAAGTTGGATGATCGTCATCGTGATTTTACAGCATTTTATTAGCTCAAAAAACAGCTTGATGAAGGTCTATTGACCAAAATGTTGATAAAAAAAATTTATTGAATGCTTTAACCAGTGAAAAATAGAAGATATGCAAGCTCACAGCGCGGCACCGAGTGCCGCGCTGCGTGCTTGTAGATCTGCTATTTTTGAAAAAGTCGTGAAAATGTGTGCAAATCTTATTTGAAGTGAATATATGTATTTTCAAAGCGAACGTTTGTAACTCAAATTTTGCTTCTGGGTGGTCCCTGGAACTAAATATTTTGAGATGCGGGTCCGTGGCCAAATACATATAATTTTGGGGGTCCTTCACATGAAAAGGTTTGAGAACCACTGACATAGTAGTCTCTCAAGAACAGACTAACTGAGCTCCAGTTACAGTAAGTGAAAAGGACCTTTTCTTTGACGATGGCTGGCCAAATTGCTGACCTGATTTGTCCCTTGGGGAAAACAAATTGGGGAACCCTGACCTAGACGCTGTCGGCTGAACGGCACCTCCATTCTATTTCTTAAATGTTCACCTCACACTCACTCCCACAGTTATTCAGTGCATGCAATATGCATAAAGATAATGAGACGGAGTCTTTTGTAATCTTTTCTTTTTGCCTCCGTACCCCCCTCTATCTCCCTCCCCTCCCCTCCACTCTACTATTTTACTTTTAATTGTTATGCTGGTACTTTGAAGTTCAAAGCAAAGCGACGGGCCCTTTTGTGGGATTACCTGGTTGTTGTTGTAGGTTGTTTTTCTTTTATTTGTTTTGTATGATTCATTCTTTATTATTTCTAATGCAGGTTCAGCTCCTTTGCGGGGAGGAGGCAGGGTCTCTGATAAGGCTGCTTTTATTGTCCTTATCCGCAGCCGATATCTCCCCGCATCTTAAGAAAAGAACAAACATTTCGGTAGCAGGCGGGACACGCGCACGTTTAAACTAGCTGAACTCTGAGATATATATTATATTTTTTTAGAGGAAAAGCATAAATCATCAAGGAGGTTGTATGCAAATTTTATTCAATCTGTGCGGTAAAAAAAAAAAGAAAAGAAAAGAAGAGAGAATCGCATCCCCTTCAGAGGAGCCAAGCAATGTCAATCAGCGCGTTGATATGAGCCCGTATGTAATGAAAGGAGATTTGAGTCGTTCTGCTGGAGATTAACTAGCTGGGGTTTTTTTTTTGGGGGGGACCTGAATAAGCAGTGTTATCTTGTCTGTTGTTTTCTTTCTAGGCTGATTCAAGGGAAATGAACACCGCACCTTCTCTCTCTCCCATTCAAACCCCACAAATACAAAAGCATTATTCTCCGTGTTGGTGCGCGTTACGGGCCTTTATAAATAGACACAATCACTGACTAGTATATCTGTGGTGGCTCAGAAGTAGGTTACACTGCTTAGTCAGCCCCTCTTTGTTTATGTGTGTGTGTGTGTGTGTGTGTGTGTGTGTGTGTGTGTGCGTGTGCGCGTGCGTGTGCGCGTGCGTGTGTGTGTGTACGCAAAGTGTAACGCACTCGTGTCAGGCGAGTGTACGCGAATGTTCTAACCTCTGCCGATTGTGTTTCTGCGACATCCGTCTCTCATCGGGGTGGACAAGTGACTGTCGAGCGCCATTCACAAATAGTTAACGCACGCACGCGCGCGCGCGCGCGCGCACACACACACACACACACACACACACACACACACACACACACACACACACACACACACACACACACACACACACACACACACACACACACACAGTATGTCCACAACTGTTACTTTTCAGGATTGAAATGAAAATAATCTACAAGCTCAAACCGTGTTGCGTTTCGAGCGTGCAGATCTGCCACTTTTGGCACTTTTGTGTGAAGCTTTAGTAGCCTTACATTAAGTCGCACCTGCAGTGGCTTCCGCATTGTGGCTTTTACGGCAGCAGGGAGCGTCTTACCGCTTATACAGACAGGTCGGGGGCATGGTCGGCAAAACTGCAATTGCGACTCTACACATGCACAAAAATGCGAAATATAGCACATCGCAGAAGTTCTGCAAGATGTATGCGACTTTTCCGGAAGCCTTGTTTAATGTATTAGTCCGTATTTTTAAATAAAATTAGTTTTTACCAAGTGTACAGCTTTTCCTCGTTTGCTACAATGTTAGCTGCAACAGCGCCCGTTGGTGGCTGGAAGCATTATTGTGCATTCTTCCTTTTACACATATGTCCTTGTATGAGCGAATGGGGGAATGGATGAACGTCACGTGATAAGTGCAGCCATCTTTAACCAAATCAGAGATGCTAGATTTGGAATCGACACACACTTGGTAAAAACTCATTTTATTTAAAAATACAGACTAATACATTAAACAAGGCTTCCAGACAAGTCGCATAAACCTTGTAGAACTTGTCCGGAAGCTATATTTTGCATTTGTGCATGTGTAGAGCCGCAATAGCAGCTTTGCAGACCATACCCCCGACCTGTCTGTATAAGCGGTAAGTCGCTCGCGCAGCCGTTAAAGCCACAATGCGGAAGCCACTGCAAGCTGACGACTTAATGTAAGGCTAGCGCTTTAGTATGATCAAGTTGGGACGTAAATAAGAGGTTTCTGCCAGACGGTGACACTATGCATCTCCTACTGAATTGTGTCGGTGTCTGTTTGGCCTGTAGCAGCAGAACCCATGGTCTCACGTGTAGGGCTGTCATGATATGACATTTTACATGACGATTAATTGTCACTCAAATAATTGGCGATTAACGATTTAATTGTGTTTTTGTAGTTGATAATTACATTTCTGTTTGGCTTTTAGGCTTTGAAGTTACATATGGTAGATATGACACATAACCTAAATATACAAATACATTACTGACATATTTGACAACTTACTACTTAAAAAATAACTTTGATAGTGGAAATAGCCGATCTACAAGCTCACAACGCGTCGCGATGCGACGCGTTGTGAGCTTGTAGATCTGCTATTTCCACTATTTCGGACATTTTTCAACATTCACGATTATGACAAAATAATTGCAATAATGTCAAATAATCACGATTAGACGATTATGTAATAATTGTGACAGCCCTACTCACGTGGTGTTAACTTTACGAGCCATTTTTTATATATTTAATGTCAGCCTTAGTCCAGTTTCAGTCGCCATTGTTCGTTTTTATCATATTTAGTCAACCTCATCCTGTCTTTATTTAGTCACGTCATTTTACTTATGGTTGACAAAAAACTGTTGACATTTTAGTCTAGTTTTAGTCTTGACAATTATTTTACCCCTTTACATATACAATTATTTTACATAGCATTTTCTCTCATCCTTTTGATGAAAAACACAATTTTAAGGAATACAGTACAACAAGACCACAGCTGGTAGAACCAATGATTGTAGTTCAACCAACTCAGTACAGTACAGTAGGCTACATCAAGACAACACCCGGTTATCCCAGTACAGCCTCACATTGTCTGGTCAGAACCACCAGCCCAGTAGCTGCAAGCAGACTTACAACACATTGTCAGTACATTTAGTCTTAGCTTTTATGATCAGCTTAGTTTTCATCTAGTTTTTTTATTTTGTTTTGGTCCGTGAAAAAAAGGTAATCGATTAACATTTTTCGTCTTGGTTTTAGTCGACGAAATTAACTGTTCGTTTTAGTCGACGAAAGGTCAGAATTCAACGTTGTCAGAACTGTGAAAGGTGTTGATATTTGAAATCAAATAGTGATTTTGGTGAACGTGCTCATCAATACGGCAACATTTGATGAATGCAGAACGTGATGTGGACTCAATTCACACCGGGCAAAATAAAGATAAAAAATATCTTTCTCAATTGAAGTGGAAGGGAGTGGATGGTAGCGTCCAGTGTGGACACTACCATCCACTTCATCCACTCATCTTTATCTTTATCTTGCCCGGTGGGAATGACCCTCATATCCTGACCTAGACCCTCACCCTAATAACCTTATACAACACCAACAGTCCCTAACCCCTAAACCCTCACCCTAATAACCTTATACAACACCAACAGTCCCTAAGCAAAACAACAGAGCCTGTAACCATAACCTAACAGCCTAACAAGGGCAGGGTCAATGGTGTCTCTCTCTCTCTCTCTCTCTCTCTCTCTCTCTCTCTCTCTCTCTCTCTCTCTCTTGCTCTCTCTCCTCTTTATTTGTCAGTGTGCTTGTTGCAGAGTACTGTGTGTGTGTGTGTGTGTGTGTGTGTGTGTGTGTGTGTGTGTGTGTGTGTGTGTGTGTGTGTGTGTGTGTGTGTGTGTGTGTGTGTGTGTGTGTGTGTGTGTGTGTGTGTGTGTGTGTGTGTGTGTGTGTGTGTGTGTGCGTGCGTGCGTGCGTGCGTGCGTGCGTGCGTGCGTGCGTGCGTGCGTGCGTGCGTGCGTGCGTGCGTGCGTGCGTGCGTGCGTGCGTGCGTGCGTGCGTGCGTGCGTGCGTGCGTGCGTGCGTGCGTGCGTGCGTGCGTGCGTGCGTGCGTGCGTGCGTGCGTGCGTGCGTGCGTGCGTGCGTGCGTGCGTGCGTGCGTGCGTGCGTGCGTGCGTGCGTGCGTGCATCCTCATGCACACACATACATACATGTAGGCAGAGGTGACAGCTGTATTGTCAGACATCACAGCAGCAGATGTCCAATTTGCACTTCAGCCTCTTCTGAATGGAGGAACGGATGGATGGATGGATGCACGGATGCACGGATGGATGGAAAAAAAGCAGAACCACTGAGCTCAGGGCTGAATGCAAGGGCAATGCATTATGGGGGAAGTCTGAAAACATTGTATCGTAGCAGTAGCGAGCATCATAAGTAGCAGTATCTGCATTCACGCCGAGTGTCAAGCTTGTAGGTTTTTGAATCCTGAAAAGTAGTTTACCCTAACACAGTTCATTCGTTCATCTATCTACAGTATCTCTGCATGTTCTATAGCAGTGGTTCTCAACCTGTGGGTCGGGACCCCCAGGGCGAGTCCCCAAATTATTAAATAATTTCCCCAGATGATTAACTTAATGTGAAACATTGTTTTCTCACTCCACAGTAAACAAACCAACATAAAGTTTAAGTTTATAGAGGATATACAGTATGCACATTTCTAAAGTGACAATTTAAGGACTTTTTAATACCTCTAAAATGACAAATTAACATTAACATTAACATTGACCAAATTGTCAAATATTAGAGGCAGACATTGTCAAAATAGCCGATCTACATGCTCACAACGCCTCGCGTTGTGAGCATGTAGATCTGCTATTTTCACAACAGCACCGTGTTATACAAAATGCAATGCCTCAAGTGCTCGTCAGGGTGGGGGGGGGGGGGGACCACAGTTAAAATATGATTATTTTGGGGGTCGCGGCCTGGAAAGGTTGATTCTGTATGCCTCTTCCACGGCATCAGTTAGTCCCTTTGTCCACTGAACTTTGTGACTCGCTCACTTGTTCATGGTTAAACGGCACGTAGTTGGAACGTGATGCTCAGTTCTGTACAGGCAGCAGTGGACGAAGACGATCACCTATCACTAATCACACACCCACTCACATTACACACCAACCATACTGTATGTACATAAATGCATTTCCAGGCATGAGTTACTACTTCTTCCTGTGAAATTGGTAGCAGCCTCCAGTTAGCACTCTTTTTCAGGGGTGTCACGGGGGGGGGGGGGGGGGGGGGGGAGTGGGACTGAGTAACTAGGGCCCAAGGTGGAGGGGCCTGGAATTATTTTATACTTTAGCTATTGAAAAATAGCAGATATACAAGCTTGTAGATCTGCTATTTTTGAAAAAGTCAAGTAAATGTGTGCGAATCTTTGAATATGTGTATTTTCTAAGCAAACATTTGTAACTCAAATTTTCGTTCGGGGGGGGGGGTCCCTGGAACTGAATATTTTGAGATGGGGGTCCGTGGCCAAATACATGAAATTTTGGGTGTCCTTCACATGAAAAAGTTTGAGCACCACTGACATAGAAACATAGGTTTTTCAAAAATTCTTAGGATTTGAAATATTCAAAGAGTTTTTTCAAAAATAGCAGATCTACAAGCTTGTATATCTGCTAGTTTTCAATAGTTAAAAGCACAAAACAATGCATAATAATGCGTTCCCAGTTCCCCCTATGAAGAACATTCATGGGGGGCCCGCAGTGAATCCTGGGCCCAGAATTTGGTGCGACACCCTTGCTCCTTTTTATCATGAAAATTGCACACCACTGCACTGTGCATTTTTTTTCCCGGAGTAATGAGTAATCTTTGTCATGCTAGCGTGGCTACGTTTTTGCTAACCGGGTGGCAGTTTCTAATAAGCATAGCGTTATACAGTAGCTTGCAAAAGTCCCGAATATCTTAGAATGTTTTGTGATTAGTAGCGTTCATTCTCTCGTTATGAAGAACTTATTGCACTCGCCCACAATAACTGAGACATTATTTAGGTGCAATTGTGAAGCTTATTTGCACAATGAAGCAGCAAAATGCAAAACTAGTAGTGAAGGTGCAGCTAAAAATCCCCAAAGGGTCTTATAATGAACTCTCACCTAAGTTACAACAAAGTGTACTAAAGCCTCCCAAAATGAATAAAATGGAACAAGCTTTTTTTTTTTAAACGAACAAACACATAGAGAATATATGAAGATAAACCCTCAAATAAATTGCGGTTAAATAAGCTGTGTGTGTGTGTGTGTGTGTGTGTGTGTGTGTGTGTGTGTGTGTGTGTGTGTGTGTGTGTGTGTGTGTGTGTGTGTGTGTGTGTGTGTGTGTGTGTGTGTGTGTGTGTGTGTGTGTGTGTGTGCACGCACGTGTGCTCGTGCACACATGTGTAAAATGCACAGTGAACTAAGATATACATTTAAGCTGTTTCATAGTTTGCTGGGGACTCCTTAGGACCCCCCTCAAGGACCCCTGGGGGTCCCCGGACCCCACTTTGAGAACCACAATTTGTTCTAGCGGGGTCACTTCACTTCAAAGTAATTAAGTACATGTACTGTACTCAAGTACTGTACTTAAGCTAAGTAATATTTTGAGGTACTTCCAATTCGCTTAAAATTATATATAAAAAAAAAAGAAAAACTTTTGCTACTTACTTTGTAGATTTGGATTATTTTTTACAAAACATACAGCAATAAATTAGATTACTTGGATACATTTCTGCCACTTGAAAATAGCCGATCTACAAACTCATTGATGTGCTATTTTCAAAACTTGTGAAATGGGACCTTTGCGTAATGTAGTAGCCTACTGTACTTTTACTTTTGACGTCAATACTTTTGTACTTTTACTTAAAGGAGTAGTTCACCACTTTTCAACCTGTCTTCATATAATAGGTCCTCACTAATGTTCATGATAAAATATCACAATTTTTTTCTACTCGGTCCAAGTCTCCTAGGAGAGCTGTGGGAAGTTCAGAATGCATCGTCTTGTGACATCCTCATTTTCCACCAAAAAAATGTAATCAATATTTTTGAAAAAAATATTTAGATTTTTATTATCGCGAGAACAATGGCTTCCACTTTAAAATTGCAACTTTTCAGGAATAGAAAGCCTGCAGTTTCTATAAGCTGGATTGGAAATCGATGATGTCACAAGACTATGGGTTTCTGACCTGCCCACAGCCCTCCTCTGAAAAAAAAAAAAAAAAAAAAAAAGAAAAGCTATTTTTGAGTGAGGACCAATTATATGAACATAGGTTGAAAAGTGGTGGAGTGCCCCTTTAAGTACAAAATGTGAGTACTAGGGATGGGACGATACGCGATATTATCGTTTATCGTGATAAAAAACACTCACGATGATCGTATCGTGGAGATTTAATTCATCGTGATATCGTCCTCCGTCATGCACTGGGATCAATTCACCTTTTATTTGCCGAGCTGTATATCTGGTACCACATAAACCCTCTATAAGGTAAAAGGTACGCATAATATACGTACTTGATACAGTCTTTTTTTCACTCTCTACCAAATCTCTTGCCAAATCTCTACCAAATCTCTTACCAGATCTACAAGCTCACAACGCATCGCGTTGCGACACGTGAGCTTGTAGATCGGCTATTTTTTGGCAAATGTTCTGCCCCAGGATAATGGATGTTGGTGATATTTTGATTAACGCGATGATATCGTAAATCGTCATTTATTTGGTCGCAATAATCGTGATATGACAATTTCATATCGTCCCATCCCTGGTGAGTACCTCCTCCATGACGGCCGGTGTCGGTTGTCGTCTAGTTGGTGGCGAGGCGAGGCGCGCGCCGTGACGTGACGAGTCACTCTGATTGGAGACTCGCAGGCCCAGATGGAGCTCTATTAAGCTGTTAATAAATGAGGATTCTTCTCCACTCTGCCTGCATCTGTGGAATGACACACACACACACACACACACACACACACACACACACACACACACACACACACACACACACACACACACAGATTCACACGTAGGCATTCAGAATATTGTAATGAAGTAAATCTAGCCAGATGGCTGAATTAGACGCTCTCTCTCTCTCTTTCTTTCAGCCTCTCTTGAAGTGTCTTCACTCTCTGTCTCTGTCTCTTTGTATTTGGGTTCTGGGTGTCTGTGTCTTTGTTTGCACCCTCTCTCTCTCTCTCTCTCTCTCTCTCTCTCTCTCTCTCTCTCTCTCTCTCTCTCTCTCTCTCTCTCTCTCTCTCTCTGTTCCTACTCCCTTTCCTCTGGTATCGCTTGCTTACTTGTTGTTTCTACACATCAGTGCGAACATTAGAAGCACATTGCAACGTATTAATTGTGGGAACATTCGTACACTTCAACCAGCCAGTCAATCTATCCAGCCAGCCGGTTACACAGCCAGCCAGCCATCCAGCCAGCAATCTCCCCAGTCAGTCATCCAGCCCGCAAGCCAGCCAATCAGCCAGGCATCCGGCCATCTCCCCAGCCCGCCAGCCAGCCAGCCAGCCTCCTAGCTAGCTCGCCATCCAGGCAGCCAGCAGTGGTGCATTCTATATGGCGTCTGGAGGACCCATACAAACCCCATATCAGTCACACACCATTTTGTTGGGAAGCTAAGAGGTTCTTCTCTCTAAAGAGAGGAGTATAAATGACAGCTGTCTGCCCTGATTCACTGGCTGCCATCACGTCTCTCTCTCTCTCTCTCTCTCTCTCTCTCTCTCTCTCTCTCTCTCTCTCTCTATGCTGGCCCCAAACCCTACACACACACACACACACACACACACACACACACACACACACACACACACACACACACACACACACACACACACACACACACACACACACAGAGGGAAGGAAGGAAGGAGATATATGATGATGGCGATGATGCGGTGAGGGGGCAGGACAGATGAAAAAGAAAGCGAGAGAATAGATTGGAAGGGGTGAGATGGTTGGGGGGTGTGTGGGGGGTGTGGTGGGGGGCTCGGGCATCTGTCGCCAACCCCGGGCATCCACGGTGGGCATCATCCACTAGTTCATCAGCGAATTATCCCTCTGCTGGCTTCTCACACACAACACCTGAGGAGATCATTAGAATCCCATTAGTATCAGAGAGAGAGAGAGAGAGAGAGAGAGAGAGAGAGCTCTCTGTGTCAATAGACTTGACTGTCATCCTTTTAGAAGTCTTTCTCTCTCCGTCTGTGAAACTCCTCTTTCCCCAGGAGAGCTTCTCTCTTTCTCCCCAGACAGAAGAGCAAAAAAAAAAAAGATACCTTATGGGAATTACAGCGGTATCTCTCTCTGTCTCTCTCTCTTTGTTACTCCCTTGGATTGACGGAAAACATTCACAACAGCGCTCCTCATTTTAATACCTCCAGTGTGTCTCTCCCGGTACACACGCTTTTCTTAACCCATTGAGGCCGGGAATTATTGAATGCTTTAACTATTGAAAAAATAGCAGATATACAAGCTCAGTGCCGCGCTGCGAGCTTGTAGTTCTGCTATTTTTGAAAAATCGTCATCATTTGTTAGATGGAGGTCTGCGGCCAAATAAATGTAATTTTGGGGGTCCTTGACATGAAAAAGTTTGAGAACCACTGATCCAGAGGAAGGATTTTAGAAGTCGGGGTCAAAGATCGTGTCAAAGATATTCAAAGACTTGCACACATTTTCACAATTTTTTCAAAAATAGCAAATCTACAAGCTCGCAGCGCGGCACTCGGTGCCGCGCTGTGAGCTTGTATATCTGCTATTTTTCAATAGTTAAAGCAGAAAATAATGGTTAAAGTGGTTAAAATCGTAAAAAACTTGACACGGACACGTTCCAGGTTTTCAACGGTTAAAATAAACAACCTTCTCTCTACTTCTCCCTCTCTGTCTCTCTGTTCTCTGGCTTCAGTCAGTCATCCACAGCTCCTTGGGTTCCTTCATATAAACCTCTCCATTTCCTGTCGCTAAGTGGCTTTTAGAGAGGCCTCTGGACAAAAGCCACAAGAGGATATTAGGGGTGTGTGAGGGCTGTCACAATTATTACATAATCGTCTAATCGTGATTATTTGACATTATCGCAATTATTTTGTCATAATCGTCATAATCGTGAATGTTGAAAAATGTGAATGAAATAGCCGATCTACAAGCTCACAACGCGTCGCGATGCAACGCGTTGTGAGCTTGTAGATCGGCTATTTCCACTATCAATGTTATTTTTTAAGTTGTAAGTTGTCAAATATGTCAGTAATTTCTTTGTGTATTTAGGTTTTGTGTCATATCTGCCATGTGCAACTTCAAAGCCTAAAAGCCAAACAGAAATGTAATTGTCAATGACAAAAACACAATTAAATCGTTAATCGCCAATTATTTGAGTGACAATTAATCGTCATGTAAAATGTCATATCGTGACAGCCCTATGTGTGTATGTATATGTTTGTGTGTGTGTGTGTGTGTGTGTGTGTGTGTGTGTGTGTGTGTGTGTGTGTGTGTGCATGAATGTTTGTTGCGGCTGTAGTAGACCATACTACTTACTGTAGTATGAAAGCCTCCAGCTCATGTCTGCCTGTCAGTTTTCTGACATCGCAGTGACATCACGATATGGCTGACCTGTTCTGACATCACAATGATGTTGCACATTGATTCCGTCCTTGTCCCTTTTATGCCCATATATGGAGATCCCTAGCTGATGTCATCAATATTAAGCCCAATTGTGCGTCTCACAGTGTGTGACACCTCATCCCAGCTCATCCATATTTGGGAAAATATGGCCACATTTTGGCCACATTTTGTCCAACTTAAACAAACAAGCATTAATAGTCTTTAAAAGACAAAGAAGCAGCCGCAAAGACTGAGGCCAAAATGCAAATATGTATTTTAGGACGCAGAGGGAAGGTTGATCCCATGCCAGAGCAGTCTGATGTCACTCAGGCGGATGCGTGCACGTGCCCTTGGGCGTGCGCCCATGTGCGCAACCTTGCCCTTTAGGGAGAGGTCCCTTCTCGCCCTTACGGCGTCTTGCCGGTAGGTTTGTGCAAAAGTGCAGGCACAATTGAGCACATACCGTATGCAGGTGTGTGTGTCCCAGGTGTTCCCAAAAGCTTGATTAGACATTTCCAAAAGGTTTTTTTGAAAATGAAATATCCCTTTAAAGGCTGGTCACCTGCTAGATTTTAAGAGGTGGTTGTCTACCCCTGCTATGCTTGAATATATACAAATTAGGGCTGGGATGCGATTAAAAAATGTAATCTAATTAATTACAGGCTCTGTGATTAATTAATCGCAATTAATCGCATCTGAATCGCACATCGATATTTGACCTGAGAAGCATTTTTTTTTCAAGTAAAACACATTTTGTTGTACGAGTGAATCTAAATTTCGCATCCACTGGGCCAAGCAAAGCGCTCTGATCGGCTACTTCTCCCTTTGCGTTTGTTGTCTCTTCTTGGTTGGTGCATCGCTATGATCGGTATGCCCGAAACTGAAGGTTCTGTGGTGCAAAAACTAAGTGCGATTAAAATGCGTGAATTTTTTTAATCGCGTACATTTTCTGTAATTAATTTATCGCAATTAATCAGTTAAAGTCCCAGCCTTATTACAAATAAAAATAAATTGTGCCTCGGCCTCTTTTGAAGAAATGCATCCTCTTCATAAAACTCAAACAGGTCTACACGTTCTATTCCTACGACGACTATCGCCTCTGATGTTCTCTCAACCGTACAGTAGGTAGTACACTGTCGTCTCATCTAAAACACCCCGAAGACAAGTTTGGAATTAATGCTTTATTATGGTTTTGATGCCATGTCTAAGAATTTTGGGTGATCAAGCCTGATTAAGAATAATCCCTGTTTAAAGCGAAACATAAATCTCACATTACATCCAGGTTTAAATTACATTTAGGGTTGGATTTAATCCATCGCTTTAACATTTTTCATGCAACATGATTAAAAGATAAAAGTGTGATTTTAAGTGGATTTAGGGCCTTAACCCATTTAGGCCTGAACACATTATGACGCAATATGTTATGCTTTAACTATTGAAAAATAGCAGATATACAAGCTCACAGCGCGGCACCGAGTGCCGCGCTGCGAGCTTGTAGATCTGCTATTTTTGAAAAATCCGTGAAAATAAGATTTTTGACCCGATTACATAAGTGTCTTTTGAATCCTTCTAAGATTTTTTGAAAAAAACGATGTTTGTATGTCAACAATCTGGCCAGCCATCGTCAAAGAAAAGGTCCTTTTCACTTAACTGGAGCTCAGTTAGTCTGTTCTTGAGAGACTACTATGTCAGTGGTACTCAAATCTTTTCATGTGAAGGACCCCCAAAATGATATGTATTTGGCCACGGACCCCCATCTCAAAATATCTAGTCCCAGGGTCCACCCAGAGGCAAAATTTGAGTTACAAACGTTCGCTTTGAAAATACATTATATTCAAAGATTTGCACACATTTTCACGACTTTTTCAAAAATAGCAGATCTACAAGCTCGCAGCGCGGCACTCGGTGCCGCGCTGTGAGCTTGTATATCTGCTATTTTTCAATGGTTAAAGCAGTCAATAATCCTAGGCCTAAATGGGTTAAAAGATAAAAGTGTGATTTTAAGTGGATTTAGGGCCTTAATCCTTGTTAGTGGAAACCACCCTCAGAGCTGTTCCAAGGAAATAAACATCTCCAGTTGTCTCCGTTTGTCGTTTTATCTCCCTTCCTGAGAGGAATATATCGTCACTGTCGTGTCGGGCAAAGATCTTGTATCTCCAAGTTTCAAATGTGCACGTTTTTTTCCTCAAAGTAATGTTCTGCTTTATCTTACAAGATTGTCGCACAAAACTAGGGAAAATATCAGATCTCCAAGCACAAGCAGATCTACAAGCACACAACGCCTCATATCAATTAAAAGTCTGGAATTCAAAATGTACTTGAGTAAGAGTACGAAAGTATTGGCATCAAATATACTTAAAGTACTGTTAGGGGTCCCGCCTGTGACCCCAAGAATGTGGCACCCTGTCCTTTGAGGCCCTATGCACTGTGTGTACTGAATGGAGAGAGAAGGACGGGCTGCTGACGGGGCTGTTCTGTGTTCGTGCATCGAGCACCAAGATGGCCTTGAACTTGTTTGGACTCCGCAGCTGGCCACGCTAACGAGCTCTTATCTTCTATCTGTCAACATGAGATATGACATTCTGGGGGAGAGCGGGTTTCCCAGAGACTTCTAAAAACGAGAGCGGACACTCCCCAATCTCGCATGAATAGGGGAGTCCTAGCCTGACCTTGACTGTCTGATTTTGCAAAGATGTGCGTGTTAGTGCATGTACGTGCATGTACGCGTGACAGCGTGTGTGTGCTAAAATATGTTCTGTGTGTAAATCACGCCAAGTGTGACGCGACGGACCTCTGTATAAAGGAGACTGCTCCGTGTCTCCTGCTTAAGTCTGAAGAGTGTGTTTGGAGTTGTTGTAGCTATTACCAGCCCCTTCGGGGGCTGGAAGGAAGCCTACCTTTTTGGACTTAGTGCAATTTTTGGACTTTGCACCGGCAGTTCTTTTCTGTCTACTTAGAGAGTGTTTAACTCTGTACTTATATAGTACTTCTTTTGTTAATTTTCATTACCAATTTCTGTATTGGTGAGCTTATAATTTGTAACTGTTTTTTATTCACTAAAGCTTTTTAATTCACTTTTGCTTGGTGTCTGTCTGAATTCATTTTCTAGAGTTTACAACTTTTAAGGTTTTGACTTTTTAACTTCCCTTCGGGGAAGTTCCGCTTCCATGGGAAAGAGGTGTTAGCACCTCAGGGCACTCAAAGCAACTTCTGGCTGTGGAGCTGAGTTAGACTTTTGGTAAGAATCAACAAGTATATTTTCTTAATTTAAAAGTCTTTCACCTTCTCAGTGACTGACACTGCGCGTGCAGGTGTCAGTTGGGTATGCTTGGCAGACAATAAAATACAAATTCCCAACCCTAACCGGACGGACAGTTTGTCCGCAGTGGGCTCTTTTGTATCAAATAAGTCAAGCTGCTTTTCTCCATAAAACAGTCCCTGGGAGAAAGCTACAAGGTAACAGTTTCACACTTTATATTGTCTTTGTGGTTTTGGCATTCTCCATCCAGACCTATGGTCTACATTTCTCAAGAAAGGTGCAATATTCTTGGTCTATAAAATAAAGTCGCTGTAGATGGTAATAATATTCACCAGTTAAAGAGGGTCTCATAGACAGTTCAGTCTTTATTCAGAGAAAGTTGTATTCGTACAGTAATAGGTGCATATACAGTAATAGTAGGTTTATACAAATGAGAAAGGTTATAACACCTGTTTGTGTTAACTTAAAGGTATAGTGTAGTGTTAGTGACAGTGTTTATTAAAAAGAGATCTGGTAACTTTGTGGGCCTAGCAAACCTACGGAGGGTTCCGGGCGGCTTAGAGGAGTGCTTAAAAAGGTGAAAGGGCATTCAGTAGCTCCAAGCTCATTACATGGCGTCCCTGGGTGGATATTGATTGATTATTGATTAGTAATTGATTAATTAAATTCGTGTCCACTGCCACATAAAGAATAGCCGAGAGACCCTTGGAATATAGTTATTTACTACGGAAGTAAAGGATAGTTAATATTATCAAGGTTTAAGTGTTTTTATTCACAAAACTCCCCAGAGCGTCGGAGATTTTGAACAGAGTGAAGTGGAGGTCTGTAAGCGCAGCAGACGGCCAGTAATCGGTAAAAACACCTCCACTAGGAACTAGATAAAATAGCAGTTGAGAACATCTAATAATATTATAACGACTTTGCGACCAACCTAAGTTATTTGGGCATGGACTCCGCCAATCCCACCGCCGCAGACAACGCTCCCTCGGGAGCGGTCGGCGGGGCGAGCCCACATCGGCTCAGCTTAGGTTGGAGAACTCGGTAATAGTACATATTGACCAAGTTCGCAAGACCAGGTGAGCACTGAGAAATGGCCGAAGCTTCGGGTAGTACACCCTTAGTTAGGGATGGAGAGGTTGCGCCAGGCATGGGGCAGGTAACTGTTGGTTCTCGTAAGGAGATGCCCTTTGCTTTGGAGTGCGCCAGACAAAAAGTGTTGATCTGTGTAGCGCCAGGACGGTCCCCGCCACCTGGGGACAGTGGAGTTGGAAAGAGTGCCAGCGCCTGGTTAGGCGTATCCTATGGTGTGGTGAAGTTGGCCAGGGAAGGCTTCATGCAAGCCTCTCCTTCGCCCTGGTGGCGAGGCCTTTACCTCTGGGCCCAAGGAGGGACCCAGGGGATGTAGAGCATTGGTTTGCCCGGGGTGCTACGTCCTGTAGGGACTGTGCATCGTCCTGGCAGCCTATCCTGTTACGACCGCTGGAGCTGTGGTCAGATGTTCTTGCTAATGGTTGGGCATTGCCCTGGCCGAATGCAAATGCCAGAGGGGGTGTTAGGGGTCCCGCCTGTGACCCCAAGAATGTGGCACCCTGTCCTTTGAAACCATATGCACTATACGTACTGCATAGAAGGAGAAACACGACCAGATCATTCGCCGGTGGGACATGGAAGATGACGTCCTCTTCGGTACAGACCCTGCGGAGCCTGGCTTGCTCGCTGAGGACCCGCCGGAGGAGAACCGGAGTGGCAGGCACCTATGGATGAGCCTGTTGAGCTTCCTGGACCCTCTGATGGGGTCTGGGAGTTAGCAATCATGCCTGCATTAGAGTCTCTGTCTGACGATGAGGACTCTAATATGCCAAGACTGCAGTTTATGGCACCAATGGCCATAAACTCAGAGCTGATGATCTTAAGTTCCCCCAGACTTGGGAGGAGATCGTGGGTATCCGGAGAGGACACCTGCCCCGGAGGGAGCCGTTCATGATGCCCCCCTGGGATGACTACTGGGTGATGAAAGCCGCTTCCATCAAGACGTCTGTGATCCTCAAACACCAGGTCGGAGACAACTTGCGCTCCATCGACCCCGCCTGTGTGTCCATCTTTAAAGTCACGGAGGAACAGGTGCGTTCCCAGCACGGCATGGTGTGGGCTACCGTCAAGACACAGGCGGCTGGCCAGAACCGTTTCGGCTGTCTGGGGGCTGTTTTAGGACCCCGGATGATCTGAGGGAAGTTGGAGGAGCCCCAACTTGGGATTCGGAAGATCGCCCGAGACACTTCACTCTACCCACCTGACTCCATGGTGGCTGCGGATGAGAGGATCCAGGGTGCCAGAGGGGGTGTTAGGGGTCCCGCCTGTGACCCCAAGAATGTGGCACCCTGTCCTTTGAGGCCCTATGCACTGTGTGTACTGAATGGAGAGAGAAGGACGGGCTGCTGACGGGGCTGTTCTGTGTTCGTGCATCGAGCACCAAGATGGCCTTGAACTTGTTTGGACTCCGCAGCTGGCCACGCTAACGAGCTCTTATCTTCTATCTGTCAACATGAGATATGACATTCTGGGGGAGAGCGGGTTTCCCAGAGACTTCTAAAAACGAGAGCGGACACTCCCCAATCTCGCATGAATAGGGGAGTCCTAGCCTGACCTTGACTGTCTGATTTTGCAAAGATGTGCGTGTTAGTGCATGTACGTGCATGTACGCGTGACAGCGTGTGTGTGCTAAAATATGTTCTGTGTGTAAATCACGCCAAGTGTGACGCGACGGACCTCTGTATAAAGGAGACTGCTCCGTGTCTCCTGCTTAAGTCTGAAGAGTGTGTTTGGAGTTGTTGTAGCTATTACCAGCCCCTTCGGGGGCTGGAAGGAAGCCTACCTTTTTGGACTTAGTGCAATTTTTGGACTTTGCACCGGCAGTTCTTTTCTGTCTACTTAGAGAGTGTTTAACTCTGTACTTATATAGTACTTCTTTTGTTAATTTTCATTACCAATTTCTGTATTGGTGAGCTTATAATTTGTAACTGTTTTTTATTCACTAAAGCTTTTTAATTCACTTTTGCTTGGTGTCTGTCTGAATTCATTTTCTAGAGTTTACAACTTTTAAGGTTTTGACTTTTTAACTTCCCTTCGGGGAAGTTCCGCTTCCATGGGAAAGAGGTGTTAGCACCTCAGGGCACTCAAAGCAACTTCTGGCTGTGGAGCTGAGTTAGACTTTTGGTAAGAATCAACAAGTATATTTTCTTAATTTAAAAGTCTTTCACCTTCTCAGTGACTGACACTGCGCGTGCAGGTGTCAGTTGGGTATGCTTGGCAGACAATAAAATACAAATTCCCAACCCTAACCGGACGGACAGTTTGTCCGCAGTGGGCTCTTTTGTATCAAATAAGTCAAGCTGCTTTTCTCCATAAAACAGTCCCTGGGAGAAAGCTACAAGGTAACAGTTTCACACTTTATATTGTCTTTGTGGTTTTGGCATTCTCCATCCAGACCTATGGTCTACATTTCTCAAGAAAGGTGCAATATTCTTGGTCTATAAAATAAAGTCGCTGTAGATGGTAATAATATTCACCAGTTAAAGAGGGTCTCATAGACAGTTCAGTCTTTATTCAGAGAAAGTTGTATTCGTACAGTAATAGGTGCATATACAGTAATAGTAGGTTTATACAAATGAGAAAGGTTATAACACCTGTTTGTGTTAACTTAAAGGTATAGTGTAGTGTTAGTGACAGTGTTTATTAAAAAGAGATCTGGTAACTTTGTGGGCCTAGCAAACCTACGGAGGGTTCCGGGCGGCTTAGAGGAGTGCTTAAAAAGGTGAAAGGGCATTCAGTAGCTCCAAGCTCATTACAAGTACCAAATGTAAAAGTACAAAATGTTTGAAAATAGCCAATCTACAAGTTCGCAGCGCCGTGTGTAGATCGGCTATTTTCAAAGGGCCTAGGTATAAAATGGGGCTGAGGTGTATTAATGTATGTTTCATAATATAATCATTTATATCTGCAAAGTAACGTTTTAAAATAGATGTAGTGGAGTAAAAGTACAATTATTTGGATCCGAGATGTAGTGGAGCAGAAGTACTAGAAACTGAAATACTCAAGTGCAAATACCTCAAAATCGTACTGAAGTACAGTAGTAAATCGTCTCAGTTACTTTACTTTGCCCCCCCCCCCCCCACACACACACACACACTTCATGTATGTTCCAATTCCAAACAGCCTCTTACTGCAGCCTCCTGCGGGCCTTTCATTAAAGCACTAATAACACATTGATAATTAGGTGACAAAGACACTTTTTTTCCATTATGCTGATCAGCTTCTGAGATGCAGTCCATAGAGGCCCACACGGGAGGTGTGTGTGTGTGCGCGCGCGTTCGCGCACTTGAGAGTGCAGCAGTTGTGCAGGTGTGTGTGTGCGAGTACAGTTATGCTTGGTTAGTGTTGGTGTGAATGTGCGTATACCCTGGTGTTTGCAATGCACGCGCACCTGTGTTAGCATTTGAATGTGTATCTTGTGTGAGCATTTGAATGTGTATCTTGTGTGTGTGTGCAGTATGAGAGCGCATGCAGATAGTTATTAGGGTTAGTTTATGTACCATGATGATGAGACTGAAACCCCACAGATCAGTGGTTCTCAGTCTTCTCTGGAATCAGTGCAGGGTCTCTTGAGAATCTTTTTATTTTATTTTTATTTTGTAACCCATTTTTCACCCGGTGTCAATTATCGAAGGTAATCCTGGGTGCTATTCTCCCTATGCCAACCTGGGGAGACAACAGACTGACCTTATGCTTCCTTCTATTCACAAGGAGTCCAAGTAGCTTCTTTTCACCAGACAGGGTTGTTTCCTCGGTTGGACGTAATTCGTGGAAGGAATACGTTATGCTACCTTTTTCACATTGGCCTGTTATAGCGCCACCAGCAGGTAGACTTTAGCAAAACACATTTTTGGAACACAATGCCTCATATCATCCATGCAGCGTCCGACTGCCTTGAAAGGTCTATAGGCATGTTTTCACTACAGTTCCGGAATTTTTCCTGCAAAATAATTAGCATAATCATTTTCAACTTGCCGGGAGTTTTGTTTTTTGGGTGTTTTCACATGAGCAAAAATGCTGGCATCGCCATAAAATACATCGTTTTCACTACTAAACCGTCACGGAATGAAAATCCGTGTTGCCAGACTTTGCGAGAGAAATAAGCAACCAGGTGTACGAAAATAAGCCCCAAAAAGTGATATTATCTAGGCCACAAAAGCAATTTAAAACTATAAGCATCGCCACATCAGCTACTTGACAATTACCGATCTAAAAGATCACAACAAATAAAAAGCAGCCAGAAACGATCAATACATACAAGCAACTTTACGGAAATCAAGACCATAGTCGCTTATAATTAGCAAACATGGCAACCAGTGCTTACCACACCGTCTGCGTCTGGACGCTTGATCGCTTGCTAAAGCAGCAGCGAGTCACGTCTGTTCGTCTCTCCTTTTCTCTCTCACCAATGGATTTAACAAGTTACGCTCTTTGAGTTGGTAGCTTCCAACTTTCATCACAGCAAAAATCACGGCCAAATGAGCGCATTGTGTCTCACTCAGACAAAAAATAGGCTATAGTACCGTAAAAAAAGTTGGTAAAGATTCCAGCTTTTATCACATTACGAGCGCATCGCGCTCCTGTCTCCAGAGCGGACTTGTATCAAAACCCACACAGCTTAATTACAAATAGGCTATAGAATAATTTTGAACCATGCATTGATCTAGCATTAAGCTTGCATTTCTCGAGTCTGTCTTCTGTGTTTGGCTGGCTTACATAACATTCGAATGCAATATGGATTCTGAAGCTTTCAATCCCAATTACAATGCTTTAACTGTTAATATTGGCTCCTTGCGTGCACCTGCTTGTCCGAAAAAAGTAAAAATCACGGTATGCCGTTTTCACTGTGGGGATATTTCTATTCTGCCGGGACTTTAGGCAAAAATTACTAGGTATTTTCCCGTCACGTTTGGGACACCAAAACTCACGGAAGACAAAATAAGTGGCCGTTTTCACATGGCGTGAATTTCAAAATTGCCGTCATTTTGGAAAAAACTTCCAGAAGTTTGACTCAGTGAAAACGGGGCTTAAGATTGGTGAAGAACACATGCCACCCTTTTAACTAATTGGCCTATTATAACACCACCAGGACGCCTGGCCTGGTGGAGACCTGTGCTCGGAAGAGCACAGCTTCTAGTTGTCTGCTCATCTGCATGTCCATGGCAAAAGTTTGTCTTGGATCAATGGAACTGACGTACAGTAGTGTGCATTCATTTCCTATTCATTCATCAGTATATCACAGTGAAAACTTTTTTCCCCCTTTTTTAAATACCATATCAGTGTCATTTAATCCTTAATATCTTAGTGTTTAGCCAATTATTTGGGGGCCCACTTGCCACATCATCACGGTCCGCCAGTCAGCCTCCGGCCCACAGGTTGAGAACCACTGCAGCATACATTACCTTTTTAAAGTCCACTTTTTGTCCAGTCCCACCCATCCCTCTCTCTCTCTCTCTCTCTCTCTCTCTCTCTCTCTCTCTCTCTCTCTTTCTCTCTCTCTCTCTCTCTCTCTCTCTCTCTCTCTCTCTCTCTCTCTCTCTCTCTCTCTCTCTCTTTCTCTCTCTCTCCGAAACAAATAGCGTTTTTTTTTGCACAAATTAAATTACCTGCAAGGCTTTTATTGATGACATTAAAACCCGAGCGTATAACGGCGGCGACGACACAATAGTTTTAGTCTTCATCAGACCGGCTGACATTTTTGTGAATTAGCTTGAATGGTGTGTGTGTGTGGGAAGGTGGTGCCTCTATCTTAGCCATGCCCCCCCCCCCCCTCCCCCAGCCATTCACAGGTCAAATGGTAGAATTCGTCATCTCCTCGAGTCTGTCCGCCACCGGCACACAATTGGCTCTCATAACACATTAATATGGGTCTCATACCTCATAATGCCATTCTGATGCTGCTGCTGCTGCTGTTGTTGTTGTTTTGTTTAGAGCAAAATCCAGTTAGCATCGACTTTTCTTCTGGGCATAAAAAAGAGCACGGCCGTTATTATGATTACGACTATTAGCGTTCACATTTGAAGTTCATGGGTCTATATCGATGCAGGGGTCGCGTCCCGGCCTTTTGTTGTGGTCTAGACGAGCGTATTAACGGGGAGATTTAGTAAAAAAACATTCCCTGAAATATGGCTTTTTATAAAGTTGCAAAGGCATTATGCTTTGTTCTCTAAACATCTGGGTTTTACCCATTATAGCCCCGGTACACGTCATTGTACGACGAATAGCAGAAATGGAACTGCTCCTTGTCGCTAGGTTTGGAAGTATATTTGAAAGTTTTACGATGTTTTTAAGAATGTTCACCGGGTTGAAACTAAAGTGGGTTTAACCACTGGTTGAGAGGAGTCCCTCAGGGCTCTATACTTGTGGCTTTCATGTTTGCTGTCATTGTGGGGAAAGCTTTAGTTTTAAAAGCTTTAATAGCCGATCGACAAGCTCACAATGCACCGCTGTTATTTTCACTATATGGAATATGGAAAATGTTTCAAATTATCTAAAAAAAAAATACTATTATGTAACAATTGTTTCAGGCCTAACTACTAGTAACTACTAGTGTGTGTGTGTGTGTGTGTGTGTGTGTGTGTGTGTGTGTGTGTGTGTGTGTGTGTGTGTGTGTGTGTGTGTGTGTGTGTGTGTGTGTGTGTGTGTGTGTGTGTGTGTGTGTGTGTGTGTGTGTGTGCGCACAGTGGTGGAAAAAGTACTGTTTTACTTAAGTAAAATTATCAATACTGCAATGTAGAAATACTCTGTCAGGAATAAAAAAATGTACTTGAGTAAATGTACAAAAAGTTAAAGTAAAAAATATTTGAAAATAACAGATCTACAAGCTCACAACAATGCGTCAAATCGCAATGCATTTCGGCTGTACTTACTGTAAGTACAGCACTAAAGTAAATGTACTTAAATGTAGTTACTTTACACCTGTGTGTGTGTGTGTGTGTGTGTGTGTGTGTGTGTGTGTGTGTGTGTGTGTGTGTGTGTGTGTGTGTGTGTGTGTGTGTGTGTGTGTGTGTGTGTGTGTGTGCGCTTGAGGTAGCCTACGTGGTTGCGCGACGGGGGTGAGAGCGTGACTGAGGATAGGACGCGCTCTCTTGCCGCGGCGCCCGGCTATGGCTGAGTTAACCCTTACTTACTTACTACTTACTATATTTGTGAGGACATAAACATACATTTTTGTCTCCGTCAGGCTGAAAGGCATGGCCGAGACGATGTTTTGCACCCTGTCTGTCTGTCCGTCCGTCCGTCCGTCCGTCCGTCCTTCCGTCCGTGTGTCCGTCCTTCCGTCTGTGGACAGCTAATCTCTGGCACCGTTGGCACGATGGCAGCGAAAACTTTGCACGCACACCCCCTGCATGGGAGTCAGAGAATAACCTCTGCCCCAAATCTTTCACTTGGGCCCATTATAGCGCCACCAGGAGGTGGATTTGAACAAAACACATTTTTGGACAGTACCCCTGCAGATTTTGTCCAAAAATCACGCAAATCGGTACACAGTATCTCTATTGATTTAGGTATTCACATGGACCAGTAAGACTCCCTAATCGGGAGATAAGTGACTGTCAGGTCGCCATCCTCATGGTGGCGCTAGAAGAGGCCCATGTGCAGGTAGATGTGAAGATTTTAAGTGAGGTTGGGGGAATGAATATGCGTGGCTAATTGCAAAGAAAAGGCACGTGGTGTTCATGATTGCGACCGTAGGTCGCATTTACTATCAAACCCTGCACAAAGTGTAAGTCCGTCAGTCTGTCTGTCAGTGTGTCTGTCACACGTCACACGTCACACTCTTGCCCTGCTCATATCTCCGCAACCGTTGCCCCGATCCATGCCAAATTTTGCACACACGTTCCTTACCTGCCAAACTACAACCTCCAAGGACCCCCGGCGCTCCAGGGACCCCCAGGTCCCTGGGGGACCCCCAGATGTAAAAAATGACCAAATGTGCTAAACTGACCAAATGACCACCCCAACGGGGCTGCTCAAGGGGAATTCCCGGGGACCACCCACTCCTGGTGCTCCAGATTGGATGCAAAAGTTGTGGCGCCCCCAGTGGAGGACCCCCTACACTGCAGCTCACATAAAATGCTGTAACTCCGGCTAGGAGCGACCGGGACAGCCGGGGCCGGTACCTATTCGTCCGCCTTGCCGGCGCGGAGACCCCACCCCTCATTTCTCACATGGCCCTCTTCTAGCGCCACCATGAGGCCGATTCTTGCAAAACACATTTTTGGACACTGCTCCTACAATTTTTGCCCTAAAATCACGCAAATCGGTACACAGTATGTCTACACTCATCCCATCAACATGAATCTCTCCCATATAGCGCCACCTCCAGGCCGATTTTTAAAAACACATTTTTGGACACTGCTCCTACAGATTTTGCCCTAAAATCACGAAAATCACTACACAGTATGTCTACACTCATGTCATCAACATGGATCAGGAAGATTTTGGCAAAACACATTTTTGCCCTATTTGTGGAGATAAGTGACCTACGGTCGCTTATCTCCCGATTAGGGAGTCTTACTGGTAGGTATTCATATGGATTATCATATGTTTCTCCTGTACTCACATACAGGAGAAAGTCATGAACTGTAAAACGATCGCAGAAAATGGGTTTTTAATAAAGAATTCGCCTGCTTATTGTGTCTAAAAAGACATATTTAGCCACTTGTACGCATGCCCCTAACCACTGAAATCAAAACACTAAAATTGCTAAAATAATAGAAAGTAGTAAATGAAAACATTTAAACACTCATCTTTCTTTTCTCTAATTACAATCTAAAATATGAACCCTTGTTGTAAAACAATTTAAAGTTGTCCTTTAATTGCGACCGTCAGGTCGCATTTACTATCAAAACCTCGATCAGCTGTCTGTCAGTCTGTCTGTCACACGTCACACTTTTGCCCTTCTCATATCTCCGCAACCGTTGCCCCGATCCATGCCAAATTTTGCACACACACTCCTTGTCTGCCAAAAATCACAACCTCCACTTTCACACATGACCCTCTTCTAGCGCCACCATGAGGCAGATTCTTGCTAAACACATTTTTGGACGCAGCTCCTACAATTTTTGCCCTAAAATCACGCAAATCGGTACACAGTATACACTCATGTCATCAACGTGGATCTGTCCCATTTAGCGCCACCTTCAGGACGATTTTTTAAAACACATTTTTGGACACTGCTCCTACAGAATTTGCTCTAAAATCACGAAAATCGGTACACAGTATGTCTACACTCATGTCATCAACATGGATCTGTCCCATATAGCGACAGCATCAGGCCGATTTTTTCAAACACATTTTTGGACACTGCTCCTACAAATTTTGCCCTAAAATCACGCAAATCGGTACACAGTATACACTCATTTCATCAACATGGATCTGTCCCACGCCACGATCAGGCCGATATCTTCAAACACATTTGTGGACACTACTCCTACACATTTTGCTCTTAAATCATGCTGCGACCTGACGGTCGCTTATCTCCCGATTAGGGAGTCTTACTGGTAAAGGTCTTTTAAACTCAAACTCTCTCTCTCTCCTCTCTCCCCTCTCCCTCGCTCCCCCTCTTTCTCTCTCTTCTCTCTCTTCTCTCTCCCTCCCTCCCACTTTCTCTCTCTCTCCACTTGTCAAAAATTACAGTCAAGTACCCTGACTAGTTTTTTTACTCCCCCTCTCCTATGTTCTCAGCTTAGCGGGACAAAGGAAAAAATGAAGAAACAAGGGGGAGATGAGATGGAACAGAAAGAACAGAACAGGAGAGGCGGGGAGGGGAGGGGAGGGAGGAAAAGGAGGGTTGCAAGTTGTTGATGTCACTGAACCATGAAAGTCTTGGCCCGGGGTTGGAATGACTCTGGTATACAAGGTTCTTTAGAGCCGGGGCTGCGGGGATAAACATAACTTACATCAGCCCTGTGCTTGTACAGGAGATTTCCTCTGCTGGCAAACATAGACCCCCGACACACACACACACACACATGCACACACACACACACACACACACACACACACACGCACACACACACACACACACACACACACACACACACACACACACACACACACACACACACACACACACATGCACACACACACACACACACACACACACACACACGCACACACACACACACACACACACACACACACACACACACACACACACGCACACACACACACACACACACACACACACACACACACACACACACACACTGCACACACACTGCACACAGGGATGGGACGATATGAAACTTTCATATCACGATTATTGTGACAAAATAAATTTACGATATTATGATATTACCGCGATAATCACAATCCATTATCCTGGGGCAGAACATTTGCCAAAAAATAGCCGATCTACAATCTCACAACGCGTTGCGTTGTGACACGTTGTGAGCTTGTAGATCGGCTACAGTGTTGGAGAAAAAAAAACTGTATCAAGTACATATATTATAAGTACCTTTTACCAATTATAGAGGGTTTAAGTGGTACCGGATATGCAGCTCGGCAAATAAAAAGTGAATTGATCCCCAGTGCATGACGGAGGACGATATCACGATAAATTAAATCTCCACGAAACGATTAGCGTGAGTGTTTTTATCCCGATAAACGATAATATTGCGTATCGTCCCATCCCTAGCACGCACACACACACACACACACAGACGAGCGCGCCCGTGCACACCCACACACACACACACAGACGAGCGCGCCCGTGCACACCCACCCACACACACACACAGACGAGCGCGCCCGCGCACACCAGAGGGCAAATGACTGTTCTGTATGGTATTTTGTATTCTGGTGTGCAAACACAGTGGAGCGATGGTTTCTATTACTAGTTCACACACACTGTTGCACAGAACTTATAGTTGGATTCTCTCTCTCCATGGGGTTTTCTGTGTCAACAGCAATAGAAATGTATTCATTGCATTAGGCTGGGACATAAATAACCACGGCCGTGCGCGCACGCTTGTGTGTGTGTGTGTGTCGGCTGCACTTTTAACTACAGCTTGGAAGAAGCCTTTCTATGAAAAGTGCTGAAATATCAACAGCTAGTGCAGACCATCTCACAGCTAGGCTACAGATGTAAACTTTTAATTTTTATCTTTGGCAGCCTAGGGCATGTGTACAAGTTGGTTGTGTGGGGCTTACAAATGGCAGGCCTCTCCAAAAGGAGGGCCAAACAGTCACCACCTGCTCCGTGTCAGCCATTATAGGAAGCCGCTCAATCTGGTGGAGGTGTTGTTTCCTTTCCCCTTGATTTGTGTCCACTTGTGTCTGATAAGTACTGTATGTAACAATGTTCTGATAAGTACTGTATGTAACAATGTTCTGATAAGTACTGTATGTAACAATGTTCTGATAAGTACTGTATGTAACAATGTTCTGATAAGTACTGTATGTAACAATGTTCTGTCTGATAAGTACTGTATGTAACAATGTTCTGATAAGTACTGTATGTAACAATGTTCTGTCTGATAAGTACTGTATGTAACAATGTTCTGATAAGTACTGTATGTAACAATGTTCTGATAAGTACTGTATGTAACAATGTTCTGCCGTTTAGGCTCTTTGTAACTGGCTGTTCTTTCATATTATCTGACTGCACTGTCATTGTTTATGACCTTTGTATGAAGGCATCCTTGTACTTCTGTTTATGTGGTCCTAACTAAACATTTCAAATGTGTGTGTTTGTGTCTTTCTCTCCACCAGATCATCACCCAGTATGTTTATGAGCTGCTGGAGAGGAAGTGCAACATGACCAGAGAGATTGTGCCGGTAAGTACCAGTAGTGAGTCTTTGATTTTGCTTTGATAAATTAACTGCCATATTTGATCATACTACAGCATCACGCAAAAGCATCAAACATAGCAGATGCGCAGGCGACGCGCTTTGAGCTTGTCGATCCGCTGCTTTTTGCCCTTTTTGAATTTGAATCCTAAAAAGTAACAGTTATTTTTTAACATATGAGGTTTCCACCCGACAGAGGAGATTTGTGCTCTTGAAGATTAAAGTGTGTGTGTGTGTGTGGGGGGGGATAAAATCCGAAAACTGACACAAATGCTCCGGATTCACAGCATGATTACGATATTGTATTTCCTCTTAGCGAAAATAAATAATATAATAAAATAAGAGGGGGAGGACTGTGAGATTTCTCTCCTCTCTCCCCGTCTCCTTTTAGTGTCTCCTCAACAAATTAGCTGCATTGTGACGTGTCATATCAAAGGCAAGCGAGAGAGAGAGACGAGCGACTCTTAATCTTGTGTTTGCGTTTCTTGGCGTTCAGTCTTGCTGAAGGGCAGACTTCCCTCTGTCACCGGAGTCGTCATCGTGTCACGCCTGTCTGGGCGCGATTGATCCCCTCTTTTAATGCGTTGTGCGTCTTCCTCTTCTCTCGTCGCTCTTTCAGTACCCTCACACCCGTTTATTTATTTAGTTTTTATTTTATTTTATTTTTCATACCACTTGCATGCCTATTCTGGGGGAGGAACATTTGCCAAATATTGCAGATTTACATGCTTGTAAATAACAATTCAGAATTATGCTTTACTCTTACAGTTTACAGTTTAGGTATTTAGCAGACGCTCTTAATCCAAAGCGATTTACACTAAGCAGGTAATAAATACATCAATACAATAAGCAGGGAATACAGTACATCAATACAATAGGAAGGTAATATATCATTATGTACCTGTATACAAGATGCAACAATAAAACACAAATTTGAACCTTGATCCTAGCATACAGTTCTTGGCAAATATATTTGGTATAGACGTAAAAGGAAAGCGGCCCTATTGCAGTTGTAAATCAAGTTCGTTTCACTAAGACTAGAGCAGTGGTTCTCAAACCGTTCATGTCAAGGACCCACAAAATGACATGTATTTATTTGGCCCCGGACCACATCTGAAAAGAGTTTTTGCCAGGGACCCACCAGAAGAGAACATTTCCGTTAAGAAATTCACAAATGATTAAAAAGTTTCCAATATTTTGCAGATGTACAGTCAAGCTCGCAACGTGGCACAAAGTGACGCAGTGAGCTTGTAGATCTGCTACTTTTGAATCACCAACATATTAATGGATAAAGTGGTTAAAATGATTGTTATGCTACATGATGAACTACTTTTGCAGGGGAACCCCTGGACCTGTGGGGGTCCCCGGACCCCACTTTGAGACCTACAGGACTAGAGGGTTTAGGTCAGTCCAAGGACCCCTTAGTCGAGAGGCAGATGAAGCGGGCTCCCCCACTGCATGTTATATAAAATTCTGTTACAGGTTAAACTTTTTCATAGTTTCATTGTTTGACAGCACAATCATCTGTGTATTATGGATTCAATCATGTATGCATTTTTCAGACATTTAACAACTTAAACGTCAACACTTGTTAAACTTGACCAGTGGTTCTCAAACTTTTTGGGTTTCAGTACCTCCTTTTCCTGATTTCTGATTCCTAGTACCCCTCAGAATGGGTACACATTATTGTGTATCATTATTTTATGCTTTAACTATTGAAAAATTGCCTACAAATAACCCTACAAGCTCACAGTGCCGCGCTGTGAGCTTGTAGATCTGCTATTCTAATCTACAAGCTCAAAACACATCACGCTGTTACACGTTTTGAGCTTGTAGATCTGCTATTTTTGCTATTTTTGAATTGGAATCCGGAATAGTTTTTAGCTATTTTAATTGGATTCCTGAAAAGTAACATTTTTATTTAATTTCAAATGCATTGATATGACTGTTCTTATGGTAACTTCATGAACTTAAATTCAAATGCATTGGACATAGAAAAAAGACTTGTGCCAAGTGACCAAGACTGAAGTAATTAAAGTGAGTCATGTTTGAATGGTTGGAATTGTAACAGCTGAAATCAATAATATATCAGTATTCCAATATTAACCTGCGGGCTGAATTAAGTGAAGCTGGGGGTCGCATGTGGCCCCCGGGCCGCCAGTTGCCCATGTATGCCCTAGGGGTACTCGTATCCCCATTTGAGAAACACTGGATTAGACCAGGGGTTTTCAAAGTAGGTGACAGGGCACCCTGGGGTGCCGCGACGGCAGTCCAGGGGTGCCGCGAGATAATTTGATAATATTTTAAATTTATTTGGACATTTAAAAATATCTTTAGTATCATTTTAAACTCGAAGTACAAAGTTATTTTCCTTCAGTTCTAACCAAAATGGCTGTTATCTTGTTTTCCTCGCAACATAATTGCTAAAATATGCTATAAATATAAGGTGCTGCTGGGAGTGAAAATTATGAATATATTGTAGGGGTGCCTCGGATGAAAAAAATATTCATAGGGGTTCCCCCGAGCCATAAAAGTTTGGGAACCCTTGGATTAGACGACACAAACTAGTGAAAATGGCAGATCTACAAGCGCACACCGCTGTAATGTAGGAAAATAAATGTGAATTTTTACTTCGAGTTGTGACCCATAAGAATTGGTCCGCAAACCAGCAGTGCCCTGGGGGGGGGGGGGGGGGGGGGGTCCCGGACCCCCTGTTGAAGACTAGGGGGGTCCCAGACGCCCTTGTTGAAGACTGGGGGGGTCCCGGACCCCCTGTTGAAGACCGGCTTTAAGTGGTGGTGTTCATCTTTCTTTGCTGTGGCTGTCGGCCATCGCTGGGCGTTTAGCGGCGCGGTGCAACAGGAAGTAAAGAGTGGACCCCGCTAGCCTAACTGCGCCCATAAATCACCTGCCAGCGAGGGAGCCCTTTTTATTAGCCCCCCTCATGCACCTTTACTGCTTTATCTGCCGCCTCTATTTATCTCATTATTCCTCCGGAAAATTGCTCGGTTCTGCTTTTTCCCCTTTCGCCCACCCGCGCTCTTCTTGTGTGGGTATGATGTGTGCGTTTGAGTGCATTTTGTCTTTGTGTTGGTGTTCGTGTGTGCAGGGGTGTCTACCGCACCAAATTCTGGGCCCTGGGTACAAGGATTCACTGCGGGCCCCCCATGAATGTTCTTCATACTGGGAACACATTATTGTGTGCTTTAGCTATTCAAAGATTTGCACACATTTTCACAACTTTTCAAAAATAGCAGATCTACAAGCTCGCAGCGCGGCATTCGGTGCCACGCTGTGAGCTTGTATTTCTGCTGTGTTAGGGTTACTAGGGCTCCACCTGGGGCCCTAGTAACTCAGTCCCACTTCCCCCCACCCCCCCTTGTGACGCTCCTGCGTGCGTGTGGGTTGTGAGTGTTTTTTTTTCTTCCCGTCCACCTGCGGTGGCGTTGAACTTGTGACCGCAGATTTTAAGCAGATTACCCACAAGCCCCGAGAAGGGGAGAGAGAGAGAGAGAGAGAGAGAGACAAGAAAGGCAGAGATTTTCCCCACCCTGCTCGCCTCTCTCTTTGTCTGCTTGGATTAAGTTCTCTCTCTCAGCTGCCACCCATGGCTTTTATGGACTGTGTGTGTGTGTGTGTGTGTGTGTGTGTGTGTGTGTGTGTGTGTGTGTGTGTGTGTGTGTGTGTGTGTGTGTGTGTGTGTGTGTGTGTGTGTGTGTGTGTGTGTGTGTGTGTGTGTGTGTGTGTGTGTGTGTGTGTGTGTGTGTGTGTGTGTGCGCGCGTGTGTGTGTGTGCGCTCGTGTCTCCATGCATACTTGTGGACTTGAGAGCGTTGCAAAAGGGCACAAGATATAGACTGCACGTACACACACACACACACACACACACACACACACACACACACACACACACACACACACACACACACACACACACACCTTTTCTCTCGGCCTCTCTCTGACCCTAAACTCGCGCCTTTCCACCACGGAGGAAAGTCTGGTATTCGTTCTAAAACTAGCCGCGTGATTAGGGTTTGGGGCGGTATGGATATTTTGTTATTGCGGTTATAAGTCACTGTTTACCGACGGTATGGCGGTATCATAGTATCTCAATAATAGTCTTTCAAAAGACAAAGAAGTCGCCGCACACACTGTAGCCAAAGTTCCAATATTTATTTTAGGATGCAGAGTATATGGAAACCAACGTTTCGGAAGCAAACTGCCTTCTTCAGGGTATAGGGTATCGTGGTATCTCCCCGAAAAGTTGTGCAGAAAACCTGCCACCGGGGCGAGACACTAAAGTAAGGTGGGAGTCCAGTGATGAGTAGGCCTGTCACAATTATTACATAATCGTCTAATCGCAATTATTTTGTCATAAACCCCATAATCGTTGAACAGTTTTCATAATTTTCAAACATTTTCAAAAATAGTGGAAATAGCCGGTCTACAAGCTTGCGACGTGTTATGAGCTGGTAGATCGGCTGTTTCCACTATTAATGTTCTTTTTTAAGTATAAAGTTGTCAAATATCAGACATTCTTTGTATATTTGGGTTGTTGTGTGTCATATCTGTCATGTGCAACCTCAAAGCCTACGAGCCAAACAGAAATGTAATCGTCAGCGACAAAAACACATGATCAAACCGTCGATCGCAATTATCTGAATGACAATTAACTCTCAAATACTTGGAACGTGCCCGAGTCGCGTTATTTTATGCTTTAACTTTAGAAAAATAGCAGATATACAAGCTCACAGCGCGGCACCGAGTGCCGCACTGCGAGCTTGTAGATCTGCTATTTTTGAAAAATCGTGAAAATGAGTGCAAGTCTTTGAATATCTTTGACCCCATCTTTGACCCGACTTCTAAATCCTTCCCCTAAATCATGCTGTTCTCAAA